>NW_025359368.1:0-3554 GCF_016433145.1 Gracilinanus agilis | reverse complement strand
AGGCCAGATTTGAATCCAGGACCTCTCAATCCACTGAGCCTCCCACCTGCCCCTACGCCATTCCTTTTTGAGTTCCATTTTCTTTATCTATAAAATGAGGGGGTTGGGGGTAGATTAGATCATTTCTCAGGTCCCTTCCTGCTTATAATCTTACTCTCTGATGGTCCTGATTTGAATCCTCCCAGAACTGTGATCTATTGTGTGTGGGAAGCATCGGATGTGGAATCCAAGGACCAAGGATCCAATCTGCTCTGTGTGACCTTGGGCAAACTCTTCCTGTGGTCCTAGAGGAGGGGGAAGGGTAGCCTACTTGATTTCTCAGAGCTCTGCCAGTGCCAGGCTTGTCCAGGCTTACACAATGAATCAATGGCACAGCTGGAGCTCACACCCAGGCAGGGGTATTCTGGTAAATGTTTAACAACTATCTCCAAAAAAAAAATGTAGTTGTGTCACTCTTTTAAGTTTAATTTGCATTGTGTACACTTAAAAAAAAATCCTTGCCTTCTGTTTTAGAATGGATCCTAAGTTTCACTTCCAAGGTAGAAGAGCACCAAGGGCTACAGATAACCGGAGTTAAGTGACTTGCTCAGGGTCACACAGCTAGACAGTGTCCGAGGTCATATTTGAACCCAAGACCTCCCACAGCTCAATCCACTGAGCCCCCTAGTTGCCCCCTTCATCTGCATTGTTGACATTTTCTCCACCTCTTTCTTAAATCTAGATAATTAATAAAACAATGGATGGAGTCCTGATTGGTGGCATTTGCTGATTGCTAAGGGGTCAATGCTCAGACTGAAAATCTAGCCATCAGCTCTCCGAAGGCAGCCCTGGACCCAGGACTCCTAACTCCCAGTCCAGTGTTATCTCCTATTATGTTAGACTGTCTCTTATTCCAAACATATCTGGAGCCCAAAGGCTCAGAGAGCAAAACCTGGTGACAGCTGGGCTAGAGTGGCTCACGTGAGCCAGAGAGGCATTTGAGGGATGAGAAAAGGAACGATGAGTCTGGGAGCTTTTGTTCAGTTGTTTCCAGGCATGTCTGATTTTTTTGTGACTCCATTTAGGGTTTTCTTAGCCAAGATCTGTGGGGCTTTAGTGTGGTCCTGAAGGTGATTCAGAATCTACTAATTAGAGGGGGCTAATGGGGCTGAGAAGCAATGGCCAGTCTTTGAAAGTAACCAGGCAAGGGGCAGTTAGGGAGCACAGCCGATAGAGCCCCAGGCCTGCAGGGGGAGGACCTGGGCTCAGATGCAGCCTTAGACAAGTCCTCGCTGCACAACCCTGGGCAAGTCACTTAACCCATTTGCCCAGGAGGGAGGGAGGGAGGGAGGGAGGGAGGAAGGAAGGAAGGAAGGAAGGAAGGAAGGAAGGAAGGAAGGAAGGAAGGAAGGAAGGAAATCATCTCTTGCTAAGCATCATTTCAACCTCATCCTAAAATGTTAGGTAAGAATATTAGGTAAGAAGCTCTTGAAGGTTTTGTGATCCCATAAATGCTTCACAGTCTAGCTCTGAATGACAGATCTCCCTAGTCTTTGGTCCTGTTTCTTAGGGGAGGAAAAAAAAAAACAACTAAAAAGAAAGAGGTCTAGACTCTTGCTAGCAAAGAGGGGCAGTATGGTGCCCAGGAAAGGCCATGACTAGGGAAATCGATATCTGATTCTGTATAACTTTCAGCAAGTCTTTTTAATCTCTTTAGGCTTCAGTTTTTTCTTCTGTAAAATGGGCACAATAATCATATGTACTCTCCTTTGTGAGAAGAAGAGAAAATGCATGCATATCTATTGTGACACTATATAAGTGATAATGACACTCTACAAAATTGTCACAATATGGAACAATTGAAGACCAAAAGCAGGCAATTAAAAATTGGGCCCTGAGGCAGTTCAGTCTCAAAAGGCCAGGAGTACTAGAGGTGGAAGAGGTGCTTACGGGACTGGTCTGTCTGGTCAGAGAAGGCCACTTGGAGGAGATGGGCTACAAGGGGGGTCTTGAAGGACAGTCAAGATTCCTTCTCTAGGCCTGATCATCTGAGGCTCTCTTAGGGCTCTTAATGAATACAGTATGGAGTGTGAGCCTGGTCTTCCCCAGTGGAGGGCCTGGAGATGCTCTGAGGAGGAAAGAGTATGGGGTTTGGAGTCAGGGAACTACGGTTCTAATCCCAGCTTCCTATCTATGCAACCTTGGGCCGATGCCTTCACCTCAGTAGGCCTCTTTTTCCTCCTCTGTAAAATGGGGAGATTAGCCTCAGGGTAATTCCAGCTGTAGATTTTCCCCACCAAGGTCAGGGCCCTGCTTTCCCCTTCTCTGCCTCCACTAGAACCCAGATTGTCTCCCTGTCTCTGTCTTCTCCTCCAGGCTGGCAAAGCCTTGGGCCAGGGCACACAGAGGTCTCCAAGACAGATGTCCCAAAGGGCATGGAGGAAGAGGGAGTCTGCTCTGCTCAGCTAGGGCTGGCCTATTCATTCCGTTGCTTTTGGCTTCCATGCTTTGAAGGAGAGAAAAAAAAAATCCCAGGGCAGGAGCATGTTTGACTCCACTGAAACTGGACGGGATGACTGGCTGTGGGAGCAGCCTCCCAGGCTGTCCCTGGGCCCAGCACCAGGGTGGGGCGTCCACCTGATGGGCCCTTGACTGCCTCCCTCAGCCACGCCAGGGCAGCTCAGGTGCTCCTGGACAGAGGCAGGTGCCCACCTGATTCTGCTTTTCAGGATCCAGGTGTTGAGGTGCATTCCCTGAGAGCAGGGAAAGTCCCCATCCTACCACCGACCTCGGATGCTGCCTGGAAGAGGAGGCCTGTTTTTTCTGAGGCCAGATCTGCTCAGATCCTTGGAGGCAGGAGGGGAGGCCAGGGTGTACCCCCAGTGCGGTGGGCTCCTCTTCCCTTCTCTGATGGGGCTTTCTGTTGCTGAGATGAGTGGATACCAAGATCTAGGGCTGGGCTTATCTCAGAGCGGGCAAGCTGGCAGGACTGTTGTTGGTATTTGTTGGGCATCTTTCCATGGGGCTAATGATGCCTGCAGGGGCTGGCAAGGGAGGTAATTAGCAGTCTGTGGCTGCCCCTGCCCGCCCTGCCTGCAGCCACTGCCTGACTCACGGAGCAGGGACTCCCACGGGCTCGTTCCCCCTGTCCCGAGGACGGCGCACACCTGCCATCTCCTCTCTCCAATCCATCCGTCCGTCAATCAGCGAGCATTCATTAAGTGCCTACTACATGCTGGGCATAGAATATGCACAGGAAAGAAACTGCTGTCCCTGCCCTGGAGGAGTCTACATTTTTCCAGGGAAAACTACTCGTACATGTAGAAGTCAATAGAGAACATTGGCGGAGGAAAAATAAAGTAATTGGGAAGAATGGGGATCCGGAAAGGCCTCCTGGAGGAGGCGGTGTTCTAAGCTGAGCTCTCTAAAAAGCCGGGGATTTGGAGAGGAGAGGAAGGAAGGGATTCCAGGCTGGGAACAGCTAGGACAAAGGCTTGAAGATGGGATATCAGTTATGCATGAGAAACCCCAAGAAGCCAGTTTGGTCGGACCATAGTGCTGCAGAAGCAAGCACC
>NW_025359367.1:0-5813 GCF_016433145.1 Gracilinanus agilis | reverse complement strand
CTCCCTCCTTCCTTTCCTTCCTTCCTTCCTTCCTTCCTTCCTTCCTTCCTTCCTTCCTTCCTTCCTTCCTTCCTTTCCTTCTTTCTCCCGAGGCAGAAGGAGGTAAAGGCTAGACAATTAGGATTAAATGACTGGTCCAGGGTCACATAGTTCAGAAGTGTCTGAGGCCAGATTTGAACCCAGGATCTCTTGTCTCTAGGCTTGGCTCTCAATCCATTGAAACACGTAGCTGTCCCCCATTGCATCATTTTCACTCTATGACCAGCTTTTCCATTCTGGGAGCTATCTCACATTCCATCTTGCCTTTGTTAGCAAATCAGAAATGCCTCAAGGAAGCAGTAACTGACATTTATGTAGCATTTTAAGGGTCATGAAGCCTTTTTCAAGTATGAAAGGCTACTTGGTACAGTGAAAAGAAGGGCAGACTTGGAGTCAGAACACCCCGAGTTTATTCTCTATGTCAGTGGTAGGGAAGGAAGAGAACATGGATGGCAAAATGTCAGAAAATGAATATTAAAAATAGTTTTGACAAGTAATGTGGAAAAAAATAAACAATTCAGTAGCAGCTAGGTGATGAAGTAGATAGAGTGCAAGGCTCTCTGGCAAGTTAGGAGGACTGGAGTTCAAATCTGACCTTAGACACTTATTAACTGTGTGACCTTAGACAAGTCATTTAATTCTGTTTCCTCATTTTTCCTCATATGTAAAATGATCTGAAGAAGGAAATGGCAAACTGCTCTGGTATCTTTGCCAAGAAAACCCCAAATAGGTTCCCAAAGAGTTGGACATGACAGAAATGCCCAAACAACAGCAACAAAAATTCAATGACTTTTAAGATCCTTTCTAGTTCTAGATCTATGATCCTATAATCCTATTGGTTCCTCACCTCATCCCTGTGGGGTAAGTACTTTAGTTGATGTTCCCATTTTACAGATGAGCAAACTGAGACTCTCAGAGATGAAGTCACTTGCCTGTGGTCACATAGCTACAAAACATCTGAGAAAGGATTGCTTCTCCTATCAGTCCTGAAATGGTTAGAGCACTATCCCTTTTTTTTGCATACAGAGTCTTTCAGGAAGGTACAGGGAATCAAAGATCACATCATTGTGTAATGCACATGGCTTATGTGGATTCTGTCCTCTTTTTTCTACTATCCACAAGAAAAGAATGGCATCACAAGGTGGATATCTCTCCTTGGAGTAGAGGAATGTCTCTTTATTAAATTAACAAAGTGATTCTCTTTATTAATAAGGACTTGAAACAGGGGCAGCTGGGTGGTTCAGTGGATAAAGAGCCAGGTCTAGGGATGGGAGGTTCTGGGTTCAAATCTAAACTCAGACACTTCCCAGATGGGTGACCTTGAGCAAGTCACTTAACCTTCACTGCCGAGCCGTTATTGCTCTTCTGCCTTGGCTTAGAGTTGATTCCAAGACAGAAGGTCAGGGTTTTTAAAAAATAAAAAACAGAATGTCTTGTCAGATGGGCCGATGTCCCCATTTGTCTCTCTCAGCCCACAAAGAGTCTGCACAGTATCCATTAGGGCTGCTCAAATGGCTTGTTCTCTTGATGCCATCCCAACAAGGATTCATGACCATCCGCTCACCCTGCTTCCAGCTCTTAAACTATTATGCTACTTGATACTGTTCTCTGTTTTCTTTTCTTTCTCTTTTTCCCCCAGCCTTGTAGGTAAAAGTTGTCAGTCATATATTTGAATCTCTAATTGATTATGCATGTTTAACATAGCCATATCCCCCGGTAAGCGGAAGGAAATGCTCTTCTCCTTCTAGTACTCTTACCTGTGGCTCTCAGATGGTTTTGCAAAAATCACTGTGAGGGTGGCCTGATGGAAAAGTTCAGTCTTCTTTTTAACAGCCCTGCCGGAACCCTGGCTGTCAAAGGGCTTAGTTTGCAAGTGCTACAAGAATATCTTGTCTTCTTGCTTAATTTTGCCACCTTGCTTTTGCCCTAGAACTATTCTACCCAGCTGGGCCACACATCCTAGATGTGGCATGAAATGACATTTTCACAAGTCATTCTGTTCTCCAGGGATGACAATTTGCCGCCATTGTACTCGTTTATGAAGAAGCAAAATACTTTCTGAAGTTGAGTTCCATAATAGATACTACAGAAATGTCTTGAGCAATCCAGTCTAATAAACATTTATTAGCTAGGTAGATAAAACATACTAAGCACTAGGTACATGGATACAAGCAAGAAAGCTTTTGACCTCATGGAACTGGCATTCTTTTTTTTTTAACCCCCACCTTCCATCTTAGAATCAATACAGTGTATTGGTTCCAAGGGCAGAAAAGAAGTAAGGGCTAGGCAATAAGGGTTAAGTGATTTGCCCAGGATCACCGAGCCAGATTTGAACCCAGGATCTCCCTTCTCCAGGCCTGTCTCTCAAACCAGTGAGCCACCTAGCTGCACCCAGGAATTGGCATTCTAATGAGTGATGACAACTGATAAAGGTGTCTCTTTGTTGCAAGGCATTATAGGAAATTCTAGGGATATGGAAACAAATGAAAAAAGTCTTTTCTCTCAAGATGTTTACATTCTTCAAGGAGGATATAAGCATGTCAATATTATTTAATATTTATGTGATGATGTCAAATTCCAGTCAATGGTTCAAATTGTGACCTCTCCATGCTTGCCCATCCTGTGTGACTTTTGTTCATGTCCTCCCATGGGTTCACCATGGCAAGTGCTGTGGAGTACTTAGAGCTTGATCAGACATGGAAAATGCCAACGCCATCTACAGCATCCTGAGCCATCACCAGTCATCCTGACTCTTGTCCTACCACTGGACTTTCATGACTCTGGAAGAGAGGGTGAGGTTGAGGACTTTGTGCAATTTGTCCCTCCCTTAGATCCAGTTCATGCACAAGTCAAGATATCACTCTTGTGATGTCATTGATCCTCTTCAAAAACAAAGGATGAGGAGCAATCTAGGTGGGTCAGTGGATTGAGAGCCAGTGGCTTAGAGATGGGAGGTCCTAGGTTCAAATCTGGCCTTAAACTCTTCCTAGCTGTGTGACCCTGGGCAAGTCACTTAACTCCGATTGCCTTGCCTTTAGAACTCTTCTACCTTGGAACCAATACGTAGTATTGATTCTAAGATGGAAGGTAAGAGTTTAAAAAATAAATAAACAAACAAGAAACAAAGGATTAACAAGAAACTAGTAGAGTAGTCCAACTGTTCTTCAAACACCCTTTGCTCTCTCCATGTGACCTGTCTCTCTTCTCTTCCTATCACACAGTTCCCTGATAATTCCTGATGAATGTTCTCTATATACTGTGATCTAATGAGGAAGAGAACATTAATAAGGAAGAATCAGGAAAGGTTTTCTATGAGATAACTCATGTGAATTAAGCCCTAAAAGGAGCTGGGAGGATTCTAAGAGCAATGGCAACATCTGAAAGAAGGTAAGTTCCTTAAGGGTGGGGCATTATTTTCTTTTCTTTTCAGAGCTTAGCACAGCACTATAAGGTGGGCATTGTAGGTGCTTAATAAATTCTCATTAGATTAAATTGAAAGAAGTGAATAGTTTTTCAAGATGATGCCTTTAAACAGGATAGCGATTGCTTTATTGAGATATTTAAATTCTTATATTTTCCATTTCATTATATTACAATCACATAATAGGCATTTTCTTCATTGCTGAGATGAGTTAAACACACATATTTTGTATACCAGTTTTCTTACAAGAAACAAACAATTCCTCAATCCAACTGAGAATCAAGAGCACCGTTTGTGAGATGCAAATTTAATTGTAGATTATAGTGGATAGAAAGGTGGATTAGAATAGTGATTTCACTGATAGAGGAAATCTTGAAATGTAGGTTGGTACTTTACAAGTTAACTTTTTAAAAAAATTTAAATTGTATAGTTTAGGTAGTGTTATTTTAATTCTATTGGCTCTGCCCACCCATGAACAATTAATATCTGATCAATAATTTAAATCTGACTTTAGTTGTATAAAAAGTATTTTATAATTATGCTTGTTTTTCCTGAGTTTGTTTGGCAGGCATACTCCCAGGTAATTTATTCTGTCTGTGGTTATTTTGAATTGGGTAGCTCTTTCTTTCTCTTCATGTAGAACTTTGTTAGTGATATATAAAAATATGAATGATTTGTGTGGGCTTATTTTGTATCCTGCTACTTTGCTAATATTATTGAGAGTTTCAACTAACTTTTTGGTTGACTCTCTAGGATTTTCCACAGATAGCATCACATTGTTTGCAAAAAGGGATAGTTTTATTGTCTCTTTGCTTATTATGATTCCTTCAATTTCTTTTTCAAGCAAGTTAATATTATACAGCTGCCTCTAATGCTAAGGAGTTAAAAGACTTACCCAAAGTCACACAGTGAAGACATTTATGTAAGGATGTCAATAGCCTTCCCATCCTCAGAAAACAGAAAACAGAAAAAAACAGGAAAAGTTCTGGGAAGCCCAACTCCTCTGAGTCACCTAGCGAATGTAATGTTCATATGAATGACCAAATGTTCCATTTCCCTTCATCAGAGTTTGAATATCAACTTGCTGCCAATTGCCAGGTAGGGAGTCCTCTCTCTTTCTCTCATCCCTTTTCACCTCCACACCTCCCCATCACACAGAATGAATTAGCATCCGTCCAAGTTCTTCACTATTTCTTCCCAATGCCTGGTCCTGCTTAAACCAGGTGAAAATCCAATGAAATACCAGATTTCACTAGTTCAGGGCACCCCTAATCTTCCGCATCCTAGCTGACCTATCTGTTCCCATTGTCCCTGACTGCCCTTCTTCATTGTGAATATATCCCCTTTTTGTTGTTGTGAATCTCTACAGTTGTGTCTGATTCTGTGATCCCATTTGGGGTTTGTGTGGTAGAGAGACGGAGGTTGTTTGTCATTTCCTTTTCTAGCTTATTTGACACATGAGGAACACAGGGTGAAATGACTTACTCAGGGTAACAAAGCTAGTAGGTGTCCAAGGCTAAATTTGAACTCAGGTCTTATTGATTCTAGGACTAGTGCTCTATACACTGGGCTGCTTACCTGCCTTTTACTTTTTATATGTCCCTTTTACTTAAAAAAAAAAACACAGAAAAAAACAACAAACTCTTCTGTCCTAGTATTGATGCTAAGTATTCTTTCCAAGGCAGAAGAATGGTAAGGGCTAGACAATTGGAATTAAATGACTTCCTTTGGGTCACACAGGTAGGAAGTGTCCAGCATCAACTTGAACCCAGGACTTCTCACTTTCAGGTCTAACTCTCTATTCATTAAGCCACCTAGCTGTCTTTCTTTACTTTTTATATTTTATTGTGGTTCCTTCTCCTGAATATCGGACAAGATATTTAACCTCTCAAGATTTTAATTTCCTCATCTGTTAAATGAGGGTTTTAGACTAGTTAGCCTGTGAGATCTCTTTCCCCTCTAGGATTACGATCCTTTTGTATCTTCATTAATTAAATCAAGGGAGAAGGTCATTCCACTGCCCTCTGAGGATCACCTGGATTCTTGTCAAAAGCCTCAAGATTGCAGCCATGGCAACACTGCTGTGTGATGCTTATAAATATAGACCGTGGTGACTGAGGTCTGCTGAAAGAATAAGAGAGCAGAATTCTGCTCACTTATGAATGGTCACGTGAATAGTTAATAAAAAGCAATAGCAATAGGGAAACTCTTTAAACTTTATTTTTTAGTTTTATATGATAGTATTATTCAGCATGGCAGTTGAGAATGAACACCATAAGGAAAGAAGAATATAAGCATTTATTAAGCATTTACTATGCATCAAGCTCTGGGTTAAGTACTTTTTAAAAGTATT
>NW_025359366.1:0-1891 GCF_016433145.1 Gracilinanus agilis | reverse complement strand
CCCCCCCTGCTCTGTCCTGCTGTTAGACCTGGTTTTCTTTCCTCTTGAAGCACTTTGTTCTCTATATTGGTGTGGTAAAGCATGTAGGTCTGAAGGTTTGCTCCATCTAAACCACCATCTTACAAGTATTTTTGCTGTGTTTCTCTGGCTTTCTCCTTTAACCACCTCCTTGGCATCTGTGTTCAACTCCTTGAGTTTGGTACCAGGCAAGTCCCTCTTTCTGGGCTGGTGTGTTTGCCCATCCAGAGATTTCAGAGATTTCCTCACAGTCCATGGGGTAGGGGGTCCTGGGTTTCCCCTTCCATACCCTCAGACCCAACAGTTCAAGAATTCAAGCCTTTTTCTTGGTATACCTCTTAATCTGTCCAGCAGTAGGATCCCACTGCTCTATCCTATTGTTAGATTTGGTCCTCTTTCTTCATGAAGAGCTCTGTTTTCTTGGGGATGAAATGGTGCAGAGGTCTTAAGATTTGCTCTAAGCTGCCATCTTCCCAGAAAGATGGGAATTCCTCAACCCCACACTTTTAACCACGTATATAATAAACGTGTTTTATATTACATGTTCATGTTCAAGATACACGTGGTAGTCAAAAACCTGTATTGTATTTACTTGGATTGTTTGCATTTATATGGAATCATACAGGAAAAAAGTCTGGTCAGAGGTCTGAATTTGTGCAATATTTACTTTCACCACTAGGTGGTAACCTAGTTATTCACTGCTGACCCATTCTTATGCAGGCCTATTACTCTTTTATAAACTGTAAAATCTCCACTGGCCACTAGAGTGAATTCAAGCCTGCAAATGCTCGTTTTCTCTCTAATCCTTCTCAGTGCCCCTATTTATTTTTAGCATGATTTTGCCCTTTAATTTCAGAAGCTATGTTTTAACTTTTTGATGTACTAAGTCCTGATGTAAAAAGTGAAACCTAAAAATCATTAATGTATATTTTATAAATTTATAAAATTGTCTCCTACTTGTCTCATTCCATTAAAATTCTTAACACCTTGCCATTTCCTTCTACTAACAGACCTAGGTTATTGCCTTCTCTTTCTGGGCTCCAACAAGTCTTAACTGAAATTTTTTTGTTTAGATCCCTGGACATCTAAAAGGAATGGTTGGGGACTATCTAATAAACAGAGTGACCTTCCTGTCTATGCAATTTTTCTCTGCTGTAACTGCCCGATATTGTGCTGATGTGCCTCTCTGTTTTACTGGTATGCCTGTGGTCAACATTCCAACCTGGTCATTTAGAACAGCCAAATCATTTCACCCATATTTCTGTTCCTGTTAACAAAATGGAAGGGAAAAAAATCATTCAAGGAAGAGCTACAATGGCAATCAGACATTTATGATTTTTAGTGTTTAATGAAATGGAATTGAGAAAGCTACTGTTCTCTGTACCCCAGGATCTTCTATACATTTGCCAAATGCTGGAACTATCCAGAGATAAAAGTGGGGCACTGTTTCTGCCTTTGTCAATAAATGTGTTTTAATGTCCCTTCATAGAGTTAAAGAATCATGGTATAGGAGGAGATCTCCAAGGTCACTGAATTCAACCCATACTACACTACGGTATCCTTGACAGGCAGTGATATATTTCTTCCCCCAGAGGCTATTCTCATTCTCCAACAGTTCCACTGTAGAGCCACTCACACACAGTTCAATGTAAAAGCCTTGAACTCTGATTTTTTGATTAAGTCCCTGCTTTTCAGAAATCAGTTTTGTCTAACTCATACCCCTCCTACCTCCATTTCCCATCCTCAGGAATAAACCCTGAACATACCATTTGTACTAGATTTTACCTATAGTTTGTACAAGGCTGTCTCACAAGGGATAAATTATGCACTCAGGCTGAGAGCAGATTGATTGGTACACATGCCCAGCCAAATC
>NW_025359365.1:0-5098 GCF_016433145.1 Gracilinanus agilis | reverse complement strand
GAGAGAGGGAGAGAGAGAGAGAGAGAGAGAGAGAGAGAGAGAGAGAGAGAGAATCACAAAAACCAGAAAGGCCAAGGCTCCAAATCTGTCTCTAATATATACAGGCTGTGTGACTGTGGAAAAAGTTGCTTAACTTCTCAATGCTCTAACTAGCTCTGAAGTTGAATAGAATATATCTTTCTGCATTATTAGATGAAATTTATTCTCCTGGGAATTTGCCAGGCAAATGAAATCATAGCTCTAGTCCTTATATTTATCCCTATTATTCAATATGTGTGTGCATTTTCATTAAGACATCAGAATTGCTGGTGGTGGCTTTGTAATATGCCTCAAAGGAAAAAGAAACATAACTTCATGAGAGATCCACTCATCAATTAAAATTCTCATGGCCAGAATTACCAAAAGATGACCCCAATGAAGTGAAGATGGGGTTGGTCTTGTAAACAATAAAACTTGTATTCAGATGCTGTCTCAGACACATAATTAAATGATACTACAGAAATAGGTACACCGGAACCTTAGTTTTCCTAAAATGAAGGGATTTGACTCAATGGTCTCTTCTTTGCTCTAAATGAATGATCCCAGGGTTTCAGCTTATTTTCCAACATCAATTGCAGTGGATGAAGCAGTAGAGAAATTATATTAAGAATTAAAGAAGATCAGCACTTACTTGGATACTTGCTAAATTACATACGAAATATGTAAACTGATTAGTATGGTAATACACACACACAACACATACACCCACACACACATATATATAAAGAGAGAGAGAGAGAACAAGAATAAGGAGTTCAATTAATGACATGCAATCAAATGATATGTAGTTAAAATAACTCTTTTTTAACTGAATTAAACCAGTTATTAATAATGAAAAATAGCATTTAGATATAAGAAAGGACATTAACAAGGATTAAAATAACTTATACAGACATTTACAGATGTAAGTAGTCAAAAAAATGAAGCCAAAAGAACCTAAACAGTACCCTTAGCTCTTGAGCAACTAACTTACTTGTCAATTGGGTGAATGTGGCAACTAAGAGAAATAGATTTTTACTATATTAATTCATTCATAAAATAATCCATGGAAGGAAGACGAATGATAGTAATAAGTATCATCTTAAAAAAAGAAAAGCAATGGAAAGGAGGGAAATGGAGAAATCTATTTAAAGACAAATAGATGAAGTCACAAAATGGTATTAAGACTTGGTGAGGTAAAGAGATAACAAACAGGAGAAAAATGGAAGAAATCTGTCAACATAAGAAAATTTTTCCATCAATAAGACTAATTAGAATCATTTCAAAAATTCTCCCATTAAAGTTCTAGAAGTACTTGAAGATAGAAGAGGAGTATAGAGAACAAAGGTGTGATAATTTGATAGAGTGTACACCAAGATCTGTGCTAGAGAGAGCTTAGAAGATTCACTTGGTCACTTGAAGACTAGAAAGGCACTCTAGGTCAGCAAAACTAAAATCAGACTTTAATAATAGTGAAAAAGATGAATAAATGAAATAAACAATTACTAAGATATGTCTACTTTCTATCCAAAGACCAAGTTTGTGAGAATCAACTAACATTGACATTGAGGGCATACTTATTGAGGTTATTAGTATTATGAAAAAGAAACTTTTCACAGGTAATATTTCTCAGCACACTACATCTTAATCTCACAACTAACATGTTAAGGGAGCGGGAAATTCCACTTTTAAAAAATGATTTTCCTAAGAAAAAAAGACCACAACAGTCATTTGGTAGAGCTTTAAAAACCTTTCTTTTCCCCCCCAAAAAAGGAGTCACTGCCAGGCATGGATAAATCACAACGATAGAACATTCCTGAAAGACACAATAACAGAAGTAACTATTTTTAATAATACTCTGATCATGAACATAAAATCAGACATAAAAAATGTATATGTGTACTAATTTGTCATTACTATGAAGGAGTTCAGCATAAATCCCAATTTGAGAATAGATTCCCAGTGGATGGTAAAATAAGTCAAAGGTGTCTAATTTTGTCAAGATACTATCCTGGTTTTATTAAGCCTCTTAATGTTGCAGAGCCTCTTGGGAAAGATCCAAAATTCATAAGAGTTTCTTTTAATAATATACATGGGGAAAACTAAATGGATGAATGATGTCTGTTGTCTATATTATAAAAATTAAGGAGATGGGAAAACTTTAGATATCATCCACAAGAAGGTGGAAGTAGAAAAATTGAGCCCGGAATCCAACAAGATTGGGAGAATTAAGGGATTACCTTTGTAAATTTGCAAAGTTCCTTTAATGATTTCAAACTCATTCTGGAAATAAAAGTCTTTCTTTTTTCATGTTAACCTCCTACTATTGTCGTATGGTATCATTTAGCACTACAGTCTCCAAAGAATTAAAATCAGTATCACTCAGAAGACAATATGAATTCTCCTTGTCTAGTGTGAGCAGACTACAGTGCAGAACTAATAAGGAATTTAAAAGAATTAAAACAAAAGATGTCATTAGATAAGTGTATGGTCAAAGAAGGACAGGCTGGTCTCGTAGACAGAGTGAAGGCTAAAGGGAAGACAACTTCTGTTCTCCACTAATATCCTCATAATATCAAGAGAAAGCAAAAAAAGTTCTCCAGCAGATTTTATGAGCGCCCTTGTTCCATACTTAAGGGTGAACATGAAGAAGAATAGTGCCAGCAGGTATGGCTCGGTTCTGGTCCCCTTCATTGGTTAGAGAAAATATTCTTAGTAATGAAACCATAACCTCATTCGAGTATTTACTTATCATCCAGTAAAGCTTTATGTCCACAAACAATGGAACACCAATGATGACCCTAAATTGTGGTTAACTCTAAGAAAATGGAGCAATGCTTGGTCAGCATGACAAAAATGTAGCATATTATAAAGGATGGTGCGTGCGTGTGAACAAGAAAAGAACATCATCAAGGACACATTTGAATATAAGAGGTGATGGACTGACCAGATGGCAATATAGGGTGACTGGCCACTTGTGCAGAGACCTGGTTCATTCAGCATGCTGGCTATCGAAGACTAACAGAAAGTCTTGGTCAGGGGTGTGGATAGGTGTCTCCTCTACCAACGGAGGGCCAATTCATGCCCAAAAGATCATGAATCCATTGAAACACTGCACTAAGAGTTTACTTGCTGAGGAGATGAATGACAAGTTGACCCTAAAGTCTGAATGTGGCAGTACAAAGATCTCTTGAAGTCAACAAGGCTAGGATCAAATCCTGCCTCTGACCACAGCTTCCTAGAGGAATGCGGCCAAGTCATGGCACTGCCATGGGTGTGAATCCTATCTTTGAAAATGATGAGACTGAACCAACTGGCCTGAACTTCTCTGGCCCCAAGTTTCCTTCACTATGAAGTGAGGAGGTTGGATTATACAATCTCTAAGTCCCCCCCATATCTAAATGTCTGCTTCCCTACAACAGTATAAACCCTCCTTTTACTAAGTCCTCACATTTATACTGTCTTGGGATTTTCAAGGTAAAATATGTAAGTAGAATATACACTCCTATCCTACAGAGAAGGAAACTGAGGCACAAAAAGTCCAAGCAAGCAGTCCAGAGAGGTAGAAAACAAGTCAACTAACTCCCAGGACATTTCTCTCTTTATGAATCCAGGATGCCTCCCCACCTTTGAGAGCTGACTGACATTTGTCTTCATTCTTAACTAAATATTTCAAGTCAAGGAAATAAAGATTTTACAGTTAACCACTATCCATGTATATTCAGCCCTTATATAGTATGACAAGCCCTGTTTTAGCTATGCAAATCAGCATGGGCCCAGGAGTACAAAGTCTGAAAGAAATGAGACCAGACTTGCACCAATTAAGCTTCATGCAAGTCATGATTTAGCAAGTGCTGAAATACCTACCCTGAAAAACGAGATTCCAGTCTTCGCTCTTCTTGCATCTTTTAAAGGCTTCAGAGAAATAAGAAGGTCATTTCAAAGTGAGAGTTACTCTCATTGATCCTTCATACTTTTCTGATTGCGGGATTGCCTTTCAGAAATGGCACAAGCCAATATTCAGTGCATATGGCTGGGGCAGGCCAACAAAATAAAACCAACAATCCTACCTAAATCAATTTACAAAATTGGCGCTATAACATATTTCCAGAGCATTCTTTTGTAGCACTTAGCAAAATCATTATAAAAATCTATTTAGAAAAACAAAAACATAGAATTTCAAAGGAAGATGGGAAAAAAGAAGGAATGAAGGGACTATATAGCACACGGGAAACTGAAATTATCACACTTGTTTGGTAACAGTTAAAGAGTAGACTGCTGGACTTGAATGGACAAGGAAGAATCAGAAGTAATTGAACCTAATAAACCAAAATACAATAAACTTCTAAACATAAATCATATGGAAAAGAACTCTCCCTTTGATGAAAATTAATGGTAAATTGGAGAACAGCGAGACAGAAAATACTTACAGAACATCTTCTATTACATGTCATGATGAACTCAAAATGGATATATGATCTATATGATAAGAATTCGGCCATAAGAAGTATGCCGAGAATTATGTAAAAATTTGAACCGAAGTGGCTCATCTAACTTTCACAGACAGAGGTTGGGGATGAATTCTTAATCAAATATGATTATTTCTATTTTGTCTCTTCTTTGATGGCAGAAACCAGGTGTTTGCTTTTCGTTGTAGCTCCAGGGGTAAGTATTTGTTGTTGTCAATGTTCAGTTGTTTTCAGCCAGGTGTGACTCTTCATGACCCCATTTGGGGTTTTCTCGACAAAGGTACTAGAGTGGTTTTCCATTTCCTTCTCTAGCTCATTTTACAGATGAAGAAACTGAGGCAAATAGGGTTAAGTGTCTTGCCTAGAATCACACAGCAAGTTAGCATCTGGGGCTAAATTTGAACTCAATAAGAAAAATCTTCCTGTCTCCAACTGTGACACTCTATCTGCTGTACCAACTAGCTGCTCTCATTTAGGATACAGTAAGCACTTACAGGTATTCCTTCCACATCAAGCAGGGATAGGGGCATCGTACTCCAGAAATCTGAAAATTCTATGTTAAATTTTTTGGCCTTCCCTTCAGACCATAGACAAAGTCTTAATATTTTTTT
>NW_025359364.1:0-1027 GCF_016433145.1 Gracilinanus agilis | reverse complement strand
TTTTTTTAAACCCTTGTACTTCGGTGTATTGTCTCATAGGTGGAAGAGTGGTAAGGGTGGGCAATGGGGGTCAAGTGACTTGCCCAGGGTCACACAACTGGGAAGTGGCTGAGGCCGGGTTTGAACCTAGGACTTCCTGTCTCTAGGCCTGACTCTCACTCCACTGAGCTACCCAGCTGCCCCCTCAATTCTTAAAGCAGAAATCTGGTTTCAATAAAATTATATGTGTTTATGGGAGATAATAAAAGATAATTTGTGTGTTATTGAAGGAAAAATTTAAATCATAAATCTAGAGGTAGAAGGGAATTCTGAGACTTTCTAGTCCAGGCCCCTCATGTTACAGAAGAGAAAGTTGAGGCCCAGAGATGTTAAATGACTTGCCCAATGTTGAAGAGTCAAAGATCACTCCTTCGCCTGTTCAGAGGAGAGGAAAAACAGGACAGATATAGGAAAAAGCTCTGCCCTCATTCATTTAAATTCTTTTTTAAAAATTATTTTTATTCTGAACTTAACAAATACCAAACAGAATGGAAATTTGCATACACATAGTAGAGCAGAAAAGAGAACTGTAAATGAAACTGTGGGGCTCTGGGACAAACTGTGAGCTATTTGAACTAATACTATGTTTTCATTTCTTTGTTAGCACAAAAAATGCTGCTCTGAATATTTTGGTGTACATGAGGACTTTGTTCTTATCATTGGCTTCCTTGGGATACAACTCTAGCAATGGAATCTCTTGTTAAAGTATATGGACATGCCAGTCACTTTATTTGCTTAATTCCAAATTGCTTTCACTTGATGGGCACCCCCTCAAATTCTCATTTTTTGCCACCTCAAAAAGAACCATAAATATTTTAATACATTCTTAGTTGGAGCTTATTTTGCCTAGGAATGGTCCTCACCTTAATCAATCTTTCATTTCTGTTTTGTCTTTTTCCCCTCTTTCCATCCTATTTTGGTTGTTGAGTGAAATGTATTTCTGTACGTGTATGTGTGTGTGTGTGTGTGTGTGTGTGTGTGTGTGTGT
>NW_025359363.1:0-5216 GCF_016433145.1 Gracilinanus agilis | reverse complement strand
GAGAAGGAGAGAGAAAGAGAGAAAGAGAGAAGGAGAAAGAGAGAGAGAGAGAGAGAGAGAGAGAGACAGCCAGCTTCAACATCAGGAAGGTCTTGGTTCGAGTGTCCCTTCCCATACACATACAGCTCTCTAAGACTGCCAATTGCAGGGAAGACACAGACCTACATTGATCACTTGGGAATCCCAAGAGCAATGAAATCAGGTCCAGATCCCCATCCCTTTTATCACTATTCTTGGTAACAAGTGGTGGCTTAATGAATAGGCGAGGGGAGAGGGATCTCTATGGAAATTAATTAACTATTTGTAAAAACCAAAGAGAGCAATAAAAAGAAGGCAATTTTTTAAAATGAAGAAACAATTTATATGGTGAAGAGGAAGTTATTTTAAACTCTTATAATAATACTAATGGGCAGAAGGGAGGGATATTTGGAAATGAGGGTGACAAAAACTAAAGATATCAAAAAATTAGATAAAAGTTTTTTAAATTAAAGAAACAGTTTAATTTGTGAAAAGGATGTTGTTTCCAACTCTTAAAATAATCAAACAAGCTCGCATTTATATAATGCTTTCAAAGGTTTGCAAAGTCCTTTTATATGTTGTCTCATTTAATTCTGATAAACAGCCAATGAAGGTAGAGGCAGATATTATTATCGCTTTACAGAGGAGAAAACAGAAGTTCAGAGTGGTTCAGTGATTTAGCCATATATTCTCAGGAAGTCCTGAGTTCAAATCACACAGAAGACCCAAAGTTACCTAACTTTCATCTATCTTCTTCATCATCTTCAAATTGGGGATAATAACGGCACCTACCTTCTCAGAGTTTTGAGGATTAAGAGATAATATTTCTAAAGTGCATTGTAAATCTTAAAACACTATTTATTTAAAAACTGGCCATTAATATTCCATTAAAATAAATATGAATTCTAAACTTAAATATCATACTTAAAAATAAAATTTATTTAAAATGAGTTTTAAAAGATAACTGAGAAGCATGAAGTGGAAGAGCTCTCTCAAAACATCCGATCCCAACCCTTCAAGCCCCAAGTAAAGGTAAATTTCCTGGACGGTCAATTCTGGTTCTGAAACCTACCTCAAAGTCTTCTGAGAATCCATGCTGGTTATTAGAATAGAGCTCACTGATATGTTTAACAAATTGCTTGACAGGAATGGCTTCCATGTCATCTGTAGAAAGGAGAAGACATTCAAAGTCACATGCTAATATTTCCAGGAGGCACAATCCCATGAATTACAGCCATATTTTTTAAAGCTACATATTTTGTTCAGTTCAATTCAATAAACAGTTATTGTAGGTTTATCCTGTAATTTCCTTTTTTTTTTAAATTAAAAAAAAATCTTCCCTTCTGTAAGACAGAACACCAGCAAGGGCTAGGTAATTGGAGTTAAGTGACTTGCCCAGGGTCACACAGCTGCAAAGTGTCCGAGGCCAGCTTTGAACTCCTGATCCAGGCCTGATGCTCTGTTCACTGCCCTACCTAGCTGCTCCTCACTTTGTAATTTCCTTGCCAAATTCAAACAGGTTCCGGTTGTATTATCCAGGAGAGATGCATCTATTCTAAGTCTTAGCATTCATCTGAAATTGGGTTTTGGCTGGGTGAGGTCTTCTAGGGCCCCCAGCTTCCTTCAAGGCTCCATGGCACGATGTTGAGCTCACTGGCTCTGGAGTTAGAGGACCTGGGTTCAGATCTCGCCTTTTCTGCTTATAACCCTGAGCAAGACACTTCCCTCCTCTCAGAATTACTTGGTTCCCCACTGTGTATAATTCGTATGTGATTTTGTGTGTATTCTCTGGTTTTCCCCCCAAAGAATGTCTGTTTCTTTGCTTTCCTCATCTATAAAAATGAGAGTAATACCAGATGGACTCTAGTGCCCCTTTGGGATGCCTTTCTCCCAATTCCTACTGCTCCATCCCTTTCCAAATGGCCCCATATTGCCTTATCTGTATCCCAAAGCTCTTTGAGGACTGGATCTGTTTCCTCCTGTTTTTGTATCCCGAACACAATACCTGGCAAGTCATGGATACTTAATATATGTTTGTTGCCTTGAATCAAATTTGAAATGCAACGAAGAATCAAGCAAATTCCCTCCTTTCTCAGCCACTCAAGGCATTTTCTCTGTTAAACCACCATTCCACCCTTAAATGAAAAGTGATCTTCCTGGGAATGTCTCTTTCCTGCCTCATTTTCTGTAGCCTGGACATGACATTTTATTAGGTTCTCTAATGTAAGCTCCTGCTCGCTGGGGTCACCTCTGAGTACGGAGCAATTTCATCCTGCTTCCAATCTTTGAAGTTGAAGCTCTGTTTTGCGCCCACTTGCAAGCACATGGCATTGTACCAGTTGGCTTCTGAGGCCAAAAAAAAAAATTTGCTCAAAATTTTTGATTGAGGCAGCTGTGCCCGTAGGATGCCAAACAACCCGTCTGACGGAAGTAGCTGGATCTCTTGGAGTTGTCAGGTCCCGGGAGTGAGTTCTCGAAGACCATCCAACCCAATCCATGGTCACTTGCCCCATTTGGAAGGGCCAAGCCTGGGCTACGTGATTCTCCTTTAGCTCTTGTACCTGTTCTAGGTTAAACATAAATGTATCAAATCTCATCTGGCTTCGTACCTAGCACCGCCGAAAAGCCCACCGCGCACCGCCGGAACCCCTCGATTTCCTCCCTCCTCCCCCAATATTTCTTTTTAAAAATATTCTATCGGATTTTGAAGATAAACAGCAGACATGACATTTACTTTATTCAGAGTGAAAGATCTTTGGCAAACGAACAAACATCTAAACTGTCACAGATGCTTTTCTTAGCAAAGGGTATGAAGATATGTATGTGTAAATGAGGTCCTACTTTGGCAAGAATTTTATAGATCCAGGCCTGACAATCTGATTTCTCTTCATTTGGTGACAGTTACCATTGACTATGTCATTACTACTCCACTTCCATTCGAGAGAGCAAAGCTCTGGGGCGGCTTTTTGCATCTATTGACATTTTCAAACTGGAATCATTCTTAAGGGGAAAATCACTTGTCTCTTTCTACTTCGTTCAAGGAAGGCAACCATATGGGCTTGATCCAAGTGGTTATCGGAAATGGGATTTGATCAAATGGGGAGTGCAAAATGCTTGCATAAGAAATTAAAAACTTAATCATTTAGGAAATCTGCCTAAAGATGAACTTCCTAAAATCGCTTACAAGTTATCTTCCGCATCTGAGGCAAGTGCTTCGATGCACCCCAAATTGGATACGTCCAAGAAATCCCAGAATTCCAAAATGGACATGCCATGCCATGCCATAACAAAATAAACCGAGCTAAAATATTCCACTCAAAAGTTTTAGTGGGGTATAGTACTGAGGGAAATTTCCCAACAATCCCATTCCTGTAAGAGATATTCAAAGTAGACAGGAGGCATGAAGAGATAGTAAGTGATAAGCAGAGAAAAAGGGCAAGAAAGAGTCAACTGCTATAAAACATTAAATAGTTCAAGATAATCAAAAGGATATTGGAATTCTTTCCCTCTTTAGCTTCACCTCCTATGGCTCCTAGTTTCTTCCAAAGCACAGATCAGTTGGTACCTCCTACAGGAAGCCTATCTTGATCTTCCCAGTTGTTTGTCCTTTCTCTTTAGAAATTACTTGCATCACTTTGTGCCTAATTTTATTGTCTACTTTCTATTTTTCCCCTAACAGAATGTGAGCTTCTTGAAGGCAGGAACTGACTTTCTTGTCTTGCTATCCTCAGTGCCTGGCGTGGTACCTAAAACACAGCAGGTGCTGAAAAAATGTTTGTTGACGAGATAAAAAGATATTCAAAGGGGGGCAGCTGGTTAGCTCAGTGGATTGAGAGCCAGGCCTAGAGACAGGAGGTCCTAGGTTCAAACCCGGCCTCAGCCACTTCCCAGCTGTGTGACCCTGGGCAAGTCACTTGACCCCCATTACCCACCCTTACCAATCTTCCACCTATGAGACAATACACCGAAGTACAAGGGTTTAAAAAAAAAAAAGATATTCAAAGGACAAACCCACATCTATGCAAAGAATATTTTCCAAAATCAATTTTTTTCAAACTGTCAAGCATTTTTTTTTCTCTTGTCTGGGGGGAATAACAAAACAAAACAAAATCTTTGTAACAAACTTAAGTAATTAAGCAAATCAAATTCTCTTATTGGCCATGTCCGAATTTGTGGTTCATTTTGCATATTTAGCTCTTCACCAGAGTAAAGAATCTTTAAAAAAAAAAAGCAACCAATAACTTAATAAATAAGCAAAACCAACAGGGAAGGAAATTTAACATGTCAAAAGGCATTAACTTGGTAAACATTTGACTGTAATCTGCAGTCTTTCGTTCTCTACTAGGGATTGCTTCCCTATTTGCTTAGAAGTGGAGGAGACATTATTGCCGCCATGAGGGGAACTGAGCAGTTTAATAATTTAATAGGTTTTCTGGGGCGGTCATTACTAACAATACATGTACCTATTGTGATAGCCTAGAATCTAGGATTTACAGTGAATTCAGAGACAAAATTCAGGTTGAGGGGTTAGCATTTGGAGGGGGAAAAACCCCATACCTATTTTATAAGTTATTTATGAAGCATGAACATATTATAAATTTGAGGACTTATTTACTTTATCGAGATTATTTCCTGGGTCACAGCCCATTTTTTAGAATCAGTCGAGACTCTCAGAGTTAGAAAGGACCTCTCAGAGGACATCTAGGCGGACCCCATACCCATATCGGTGCCTTCTGCTTCAGCTTCCAGAAGGTTGGGTCATTCAATATGCTATTGATAGGGAACTCATTCATTCTCCTTTTGGACAACTGGGTTAAGAAGTCGTATCTTACACCAAGCTAAAGTCTGCCTCTGTGATGTTCTATCAATCTCTACTTTGGGGATGGATTTCTGGGATCAAAGCAAAATATGTCTACCCCCTCCTTGGATACCTCAACCTTTGGACTACTGAAGAAAGCTGTTGAGCCTCCCTCAACACTTCTGTTTAATAGGTGAGACTCCCCAAGTCCCTTCTACTGATCTTCGTATGGCCTCTTGTCCCCTCATTATCTCTGGTTACCTTCGTTATGGCTTATTGATATCCTTCCGAAAAGGTGATTCTTAGACATGAACCCAAATACCCACAGGGCACACGATGCAATGAGCCTACTCTCTCTCTCTCAGCTTGGATGCTACAAAACAATACAAAATGGCAGCAG
>NW_025359362.1:0-1457 GCF_016433145.1 Gracilinanus agilis | reverse complement strand
CAGACAGACAGAAGAAGACAGACAGAAGAGACAGTCAGAGAAACAGAGACAGTAATGATGAGATACAGAGACAGAAACAAAGACAGATAGAAAAAGAGACAGTAAAATAGAGACAAAGATAATGAAAGATAGAGACAGAGTCCAAGAGAAACAGACAAAGACAGTGAAAAATGGAAATAGAGAACTAAAGAGACAGAGAGATTGAGAGTAAGAACTAAAGAGAGAGAAATGTTTCATTCATGGAATGATTGATAATGGAAATATTTGATAATAAAAACATATTTATTTTAGACCTTTCAAAACAAAAGCAAAGAAAGAGGCAGGATGGTTTTGACCACTTTCTGTGTGGCTACTTTTAAAAAATAAAAACAGAAAATGTCACTTAAAATGAGGGGAAAAGAAAAGGAGGAGGAAGCACTGTTGTCAAATCCAAGAAAAAATAATCCAAAATAAGTTTAATTCGTGATGTAACTTTTCAGGCTCCTGATCTAATTCAGAGGAAACAATCAAAACAAATAGGACCACTTCATTGTATATTAAAAACAAATGAAAAATGAAAGGGACCCTTTGTGTACTATATACCTGTTTATTAATAATAGCAATACCTAACCAATAGAGAGCACTTCAAAGTATGCAGAGTGCATTACATTACAGTAGCTCATTTGATCTGAACAACAACTCTATGAGGTAGGTATTATTAGCATCTTCACCTTATACATGAGGAAATTAAGGCACAGAGAGGTAAAGTGACCCTTTACCTTCCATATTAGAATCAATAATGTATATGGGTTCCAAGGAAGAAGAGTGGTAAGGGCAAGACAATGGGGGTTAAGTGACCTATCCAGGGTCACACAGCTAGGAAGTGTCTAAGGCTAAATTTGAACTCAGGATCTCCCATCTCTAGGCCTGGCTCTCTATCCACCTAGCTGCCCCATCTCCCACTTGATCTTGTTTTATTCTTCTATCCTCACAAATCAGCACCTTCTATATAGTAAATGCTCAAAAAAATGGATGACAAATTAATTAATTAACCTCAGTTTCTGGGCTTGATACTCTAATTTAGTGGCTCATAAAGTTCCATTCTTCTGACATTATTGCTAATACCTAACGAGTTTTCTGCCCCTTTGGAAGTCAGGAGATTTTTAAGAATTATTAACCTATAAAATACTGGAGGGGCAGATGATGGCTTAGTAGTAGCAAAAACCAAAACCTCTCTGACAATCCTTCCAAAGCCATCTTTAAAAAATACCTCAAAATAACAGGAGTCAAAAACCAACAGCCAGGATGGAATGAGGGGGCTCTCCCACTGTACACAATGTGAAAAGTAACCATAGAGTTGATTTTCATGGGATAAGGAGGAACCAGAAGCAAAACTGCACACAGAGGAGTGCTGGCCCACCATCCCACCCCCCACACCTACTGAGCCAGGCTCCATAACTGGGCATAGGCTAACTTTG
>NW_025359361.1:0-1042 GCF_016433145.1 Gracilinanus agilis | reverse complement strand
AATAACTTATTGGAAACAATATTTTCCTCCTTTTCAGGCTTATTCAAATTTGGGCCATTTCTACAAGAATCTTATCGCACAATTCTCTGCATAAACTTTCAAGGTTTAGACTTTAGCATCATCCACAGTCAAAGAAGTAACTATTGGAGTCTGAGTGCAGACCAAAGCATGTAATCTTCCATTAAATTTCTTTCATGAGGGGCAGCTGGGTAGCTCAGTGGATTGAGAGTCAGGCCTAGAGATGGGAGGTCCTAGGTTCAAATCCGGCCTCAGACACTTCCCAGCTGTGTGACCCTGGGCAAGTCACTTGACCCCCATTGCCCACCCTTACCACTCTTCCACCTAGGAGCCAATACACAGAAGTTAAGGGTTTAAAAATTTTTATTTCATGAGATTTCTATTGTATGTGTGATAGATCTCCTATTGTGGCATGAACAATATGAAAAAATATATTACATGAAAGTATAGGTATAACCTATATCTATTTACTGTCTCTGGGAAGGAGGTGGGGACAGTAGGGAGGGAGAAAATCTGAATTCTTAAATGTCAAAAAACAATCATCAAGGGCAGCTGAGTGGCTCAGTGGATTGAGTGTTTGGCCTAGAGATGGGAGGTCCTGGGTTCAATTCTGGCTTCAGACATTTCCTAGCTGTGTGACCTTGGGTAAGTCACTTAACCTCCATTGCCTAGCCCTTACCACTCTTCAGTCTTAGAACCAATACACAGTATTGATTTTAAGATGGAAGGTAAAGGTTAAAAAAAAAAATCAGAGTAGAAATGTAAAAGCAAAACATATGACATCATTTATCACATGTACATATGGGTATGTGATGGGGGTTTAGGCTTTAAAAGGTCTCTATAGCAAAAACGAATAATATGGAAATAGGTATCAAGTGATAACATTTGTACAACCCAGGGGAATTGCTTATTGGCTCTGGGAGAGGGGGAGGGAAGAGGAAAGGGAAAGAAAATGAATCATGTAAACATGGGGAAATATTTTAAAATAATATAAATTTTATTTATATATATAAATGCATATATA
>NW_025359360.1:0-10025 GCF_016433145.1 Gracilinanus agilis | reverse complement strand
ATACAGGCACATATATGGATACTTTACAGTATATAATGTATAATATATTTGTATAATATGTAAATATTTCATACACATATTAATATATAAATATAAATGTATAAATACTAATATATATCATATATTTGTATAATATATAAATGAGGCAGCTAAGGGGCACATTGGCTAAAGTACTGGGCTTAGAATCAGAAAGATTCTTCTTTATGAGTTCATACCTCAAACATTCACTATCCATTTGACCTTGGACAAGTCACTTAACCCTGTTTGCCTCAGGTCCTGACTCATAAAATAAGCTGGAGAAGGAAATGGCAAGCTACTCCAGTATCTTTGCCAAGAAAACTCCAAAGGGAGCCACTAAAAGTCAGACATGTCTGAAATTACTGAACAACAACAAAATACATCATATATACGTCAATACAATTTCACTAAGACTTTTGGGAGACTTTGCGTACACACATGCTGAATAACTGGCAGCCTTGGACTTTGCATAGCCAAAGCTTGCTAGACAGCCTCCCCCAATTCCCTCTTCTTCCCTCTATTGCCACTGTGTCCCCAAAGGAGCTTTATCTGACTGCTAATTCATTAACAAACTTAATTTATTATGTTGGAGAATCAAGGATGGCTGAGGTGAGTGGGGTTAGGTAGCCCTGCCCTGTCACAACAGGAGTTTTCACTCCCTCTCCTCCAGTTGCTAGCTAAGCTAAACTACAGACAGAAGGTTTATGAGGGTCTCTCTTAAATTGGCACAGGAAGGGATAGTGAGCTTCCGGGGTTAGCCCAACAAACTGGATGGGTCCACAGACCCCAGCTAGCCATTGGCAGATGTTTCAGTTCTTCTTTGATGGTATAAACAAGTAGCAGGAAACCAACAAGTCTTCAGGGATACAGAAATCCAGGGAAATCCTCAGGTTGTCTTGATAGACACCAGAGGTTGGGTAAAAGTCCTCCATCTTATGATAATGAGATTAAATCTACCTTGCTCATTCTTAAATCTAATCACCAAAAGTGTAAACATCTCCACTTAACTCTCAAGTGGGGAGGTCTATGATCTACATGTGCAAGAATGGGTGATAAATCAGAATTGACTGACTGCCTCCTGGGCAGTCCTAAGAAAAGTGTCTGTTGTGATTGGACAGGTAAACTAAGAGGAAGCCACAGGAAGTGATGAAAGAAATGGCCTGGATAAATTGAAAGAACTTCCAGGGCTCGTTTTCTTGACTCTTGGCTGCTCGCTTCTTCTTGTGATGGGTGATTAGGACCTGGAGGAGCTCCAACAGCTGGCTGAGACCTTGGACTAAGTGAGACTGCTGTTAATCTTTCCCTTGAAATTACACATGGTGAGTGTAAAGACTAAATCTTCCTGGACTTCTCTAAAGAAACTGCTCTTTCAAAAGAGACTCTGTGACTGAAGCTTCTGCTTCATTCACCTCTGGGGCCCTCAGGCCCTCCAGTCTCAGGCTCAAGGCTGAGCCTCCACCAAATGAGGACTAATTAGATCTGCCTGGGTTAAACTAGGGGTCAGAGCAAATTACTTAGTGTGTTAGATTACTTATCCTAGCCTCTCTCTGATTTTCTTATTTTCTCTTCCTCTTTTCATATGTAAATAAACTTCCATAAAAGTCATTTTGACAAAGTTATTCTTTAATTGGGGGTTATTCAATTCCCTGGTGACCAAACCTTTTAATATTCACCCAACCAAAACCCCTTTTTACCCCTTACAATTTTCCCCAGAGTATATAGATGAAGACCTTCTCCAAGGTTCTTTCTTCCCACATGCCTTTGCTTCTCCTTCCAACCACCACTCCTGTCACTCAAGGTTGCTTTTCCAAAGTTCCAAACCTTCTCTGTGCCAACTGCTCTTTCAGTAGGCATGTATATTTATGTGTGTATGTCAGTGATTCCCAAAGTGGGTGCCACTGACCACTGGTGGGTGCTGCAGCAGTCCAGGGGAGCAGTGATAGCCACAGGTGCATTTATCTTTCCTATTAATTGCTATTAAAATTAAAAAAAATTAATTTCCATGGAGCTAAGTAATATTTTTTCTGGAAAGGGGGTGGTAGGCCAAAAAAGTTTGGGAACCACTGGTGTATGTGGATGAAGTAGATTGTCAGATAATTCAGGAAAAAGCTATGCCAGTATAGAATGGCTCAAAGCCCAGGAAGCTTGTTGCTGACCATACTTATATTAGAAAGAAAAAAATTTTAAGTAAGGGATTTGAATCTTAGAGATATGACCTTGCAGCACTCTTTCCTATACTTTTGTTCTTGCTTTTCCCTACCTTTTCATTTGCTTGGCAAGACACCTTTTGAGACTGAAACAGGTCTTATAGGTTGGCTTCCACACAGCCCTAGTGGATTTTCTTTGAGAGAGAGAAGAAGATGGGAAGGAAATATGCATTTATATAATATCTACTACGTGCCAGGTACAGAATTTTATAAATATTATCTCATTTGATACTGAAATTGGTTTTTGGAAGTATAGGTTCTCTATTTGGGGATAAACAGGAGTTCAGAGGAATTTATAACTTGCCATTAGATAGGTTATTGTTTAATATAAAAGATTTAACAAGACTCAGCCAGAGGCAGTTGAAAGAATAACTTTCCTATTAGCCTGTAGCTATTCTGCCACGTCTTTGTTAGAGTGACCATAGGTAGAGCCTCTGATTGTTAACAAAGAATCATTATCCACTGATAAATTGGGAAACTGCTTTCTAGTCACTGTGTCTTGGCAAACAAGAGCTGAGATGACCATTTGGAGGGCTTAAAGATGTGAAGTCAAGAAGTTGGTAGCAGAGAGAATGTAAAAGGAATAGTAGAAACAGATGAAATGTCCAGGGGAGAGTAGCCCTAGGAAGAGCAGAATAATGACATGACCACAAGATATCATCAGCCCAGAGCATCAATGATGTCAGCTGTTCCTCCACACATCAACTCAGAGCACACATATTCTCAATGTATGTGCCATTCCACAATGTACCATAACTACATAGTCCTTAAATATGTGCTCTTCACCAATTGATTTGGCTACATGTTATCCCTAAGTGTATGCACCTCCATGTATGTTATCCTAAATTCACTTGGTGAGTTGAATGTGTATTTCTTAGAATAGGATCCAAATTTATGGGGAAAATATTCTGTTACTACTTTTCTTACTATGTTATTTTATAAAATTCCTTTGTTCTGAAATTGTTATTTTCTCTGGTTGACTAGTAAAAAGTAATTATTTTAGTAGGAACCCATGAGTTATGGATTTAAGGGGCTATAGAAGCATAGACTATCTGGAACATGGTTTCAGGGAAGAAAAGAAAAAATCTATTTTTGTTTATTGAGAAAAATTAACTTAAAAAAGAAAACTGTTCATATAGCCATCTATGAAGGATTGGCTTTTGGTATACATTTGAATAATTTTCTTATATATTTCAAATAGCAGATTTTTATCAGTGACTTTTTATTAAACATTTTCCCACTCTACTGTTTCTATTCTAATTCTATTTTTCTCTGGTTTTGTTTATATGGGAGTTTTAAAATTTTTGTATCTTCAAAATTATCTTTTGTTTTTTTTATGAACTTCCCAGCGATTTATTTAGTTAAGAATTCTCCACAAATACATAACTATAAAAAAGTACATGTTCTTCATCCTTCCTATTTTTTTATGTGTGACCTTTTATATTCAGACCATATATTCTTCTTGAGCTTTAAGAGAGCCATGATGGTAGAGTAGAGGAAACACTTCAGTAAAAATCTTCGAACATTCCCCTCTAAACAACTTTAAGATAATGCTTCAAATGGAATTCTGGACTGGCAGGACCAATAAAAGGTTAGGGTAAGATACTCTTCCAGCCTAAGGCAACTTAGGAGCTCAAAGGAGAGGTCTGAGACATGGGGATAGAGGCAGGCACAGAACTCACCAGGATGCAATACAAATTATAGCCAAGTGAAAAATGAGGTACAAGTGCTCACTAAAGAAAAAAATTTCTTAAAATTAAAATTGGACAAGTGGAGGTTAATGAATTAATGAGACAACAAAAACAATAAAGAAGTCAAAAGTCAAAAGTTTAAAGAAATAGAAGAAAATGTGAACTATCTCATTGGAAAAATAACTGACATTGAAAATAAATAAAGGAAAGATTATTTATGAATTATTGAATAACCAAAAGCCATGATCAAAGAAAGAGCTTAGAAATCACCTTTCAAAAATTATCAAAGAAAACTTCCTTGATATCCTGGAGCCAGAGGGTAAAACAGAAATGGAAAAAATCCACTAATCATCACCATAAAGAGAATCTAAAATGAAAATAATTAGGAATATTATAGCCAAATTCCAGAGCTCTCATATCAAAGGGAAGCTATTCCAATCAGCTAGAAAGAAACTATTCAAATATTAAGAACGCACAATCAGAATCATATAAGATTTTGGTGTCACCAATCACATTAAAGGAGTAGAGAGCTTATGCTACAATATTCTGGGAGGCAAAAGAGCTGGGAATAAAACCAAGAATGATCTACCCAGAAAACCTGAGTATAATCATTCCAGGGGAAAATGCATATTTCTTGAAATAAAGGACTTTAAAGCATTCCTGATGAAAAGACCAGAGCTGAAGAGAAAGCTTGACTTTCAAATATAAGACTCTAGAGAAGCACAAAAAAAGTAAATGTGAAAAAGAAAGTTTAAGGGACTCAAAGTTAAACTAGTACATTCTTATGTGGAAAGATGATACAGGTACCAGGGAAGAGCTTTATCATTATTAGGGTAGTTAGAAAGACTCTAGATAGATAAGAGAGTGCAAGAATAAGTTAACTATGTTGAGATGATCTTTTTTTCAGTTGATGGGCAAGAAAGAAGGAAACACTGGGAGAAGGGGGAAGGAAGAGGGAGAATTGGGAAAAAAACGTCTCACATATAGGAGGAAAAATGAAGGGCAATGCTTGAACCTCACTCTCATCTAAATTGGTTCAACAAGAGAAAATATATGTATATGCACTCAGTTGCATATAAAAATCCATTTTATCCAACAGAGAAGTAGGAAGGGAAGAGGACTAACAGGAGAGGGAGGGATAAAAGGTAGAGTAGATAAAGGAAGACAGTAGTTAGAAGCAAAATATATTTTAGAGGAAGGACAGAATAAAGAGAGAGAGAGAAAGAGGGAGAAGGATAAACTGAAGGAAATGTATAGGTAGTAGTTATAATAATGAATATGTATGGAATGAATGCACTCATAAAATGAAAGTACATATCAGAATGGATTAGAAATCAGAATCCAACAACATGCTGTTTACAAGAAACATACCTAAAACAAAGAGACACATAATGTTAAAATAAGGGGCTGGAGCAAAATCCATTATACTTATAGCTGCTGTTTTTAAAAAAAATGGCAGGAGTAGCAAGCATAATCTCAGACAGAACTAAAGCAAAAAAGCGACCTAATTAAAAAGAGATAAGCAGGGAATCTATATTTTGCTAAAAAGGTACTATAAACAATGAAGTGGTATCAATACTAAACATATGCACCAAATGGCACTCAACTTCTTAAAGTAAAAATTAAATTATCTGAGAAAATAGACAGTAAAACTATACTAGTTAGGGAACCTTGACTTTCCACTTTGAGAATGACATGAATAAATCCTTAAAACAAATAAGAAAAAAGTTAAGGGGTTGAATAGAATTTTAGAAAAGTTTGAACTGATAGACCTCTGGAGAAAGTTGAATGGGAATAGATAAAGAAAATATAGACACATTTTCCTAATAAATAGTGGTGCAAAAAAATAGATAAAATATTAGAAAAAAGATTACAGTAATATATCACAGAGATAATACACTATATCGGGGCGGGATTTCCAAAAGAAATGCAGGACTGGTTCAATATGAAGTAGAACAGAAGCATAGTTGACCATATAAATAATAAAAATAACAAAAACCATTATGATACCAATAGTTGCAGAAAAAGCTTCTGACGAAATACAATACCCATTCCTATCTAAAACACTAGAAAACACAGGAATACATTGAGCCCTTCTTGAAATGATGTTTTTGTTGCAGTTCAGTTGTTTTCAGTTATGTCTGATTCTATGATTCCATTTGGGGTTTTCTTGGAAAAGATACTGGAATGGTTTGACATTTCTTTCTCCAGCTTATTTTACAGATGAGAAAATTGAGGTAAACATGATTAAGGAACTTGCTTAGTGATACACAGTTGATAAATGTTTGATGCCATATTTGAACTCAGGAAGATGAATCTTCCTGACTCAAGGCTTAGCATTCTATCTACTAAACTACATAGCTGTCCTAAAAACGATTAAGTAGTATCTATCTAAAACCAAAATCAAAGATCATCTGTAATTGGGAATAAACTAGAAGCCTTCCCAATAAGATCAGAGGTAAAGTAAACATGTCCATTATAACCACTATTATTCAATATGTATTGGAATTGCTACCTATAATAATAAGAAAAGAAAAAGAAATTGAAGGAATAGAAATATGCAATGAAGAAACAAAATTATTAGTCCTTGTAGATAATATGATGGTATACTTAGAGAACTCTAAAGAATCAACTAGAAACCTAACTGAATCAATTAACAATTTTAGCAAAATTGATGCATATAAAACACTTTTCACACAAATAAAGACAGCTCTAAACACCTAAGAAAATATTAATTGCTCATGGGTAGGCTGAGCCAATACATTAATAATTACAATTTTAAGTAAGTTAATTTATTTATTCAGTGACATATCAATCAACCTATCAAAGATTTATTTTATAGACCTAGAAAAAAGAATAACAAAATTTGTCTGGAAGAACAAAAGGCCAACAATATCAAGGGAATAACTGAAATAAATGTGAAGGAAGTTACCCTAGCAATATCAGATTTCTATATGACAATGTAGTATTCATCAAAACAACCTGGACTGGACTTCCGGGTTAAGATGGCGGCAGAGTAAGAAGCAGCTCTTAACCTCTCCTGACCGAAACACACAAAACTCCTCAAGGGGACATAAAAACAAGTCCAGACGAACGGAGGAACCCCACAACAGGGCACAGCGTGGAAGGTACGTGGAATCGAGACATTTCCAGGCTATAAAGGGCTCTCACTCGATCGCGAGCTGAGCAACCGCCCCACCCCCACCCCCTCCACACTCACCTATAGCTCTGAACCCAGCTAAAAAGAAATAGAGCAAGTTTGGGGCACCCATCGAGTCATCGGCAGCTCCGGGACCTGTTCCTGAGAGCAGCAAGACTTAGGACCCCATTGGGTCAAGAACGCACGCGAGATCTGAGCGCGCGGGAGCGGGGAGTGGACGCTGGGCGCGGAGTGCCGGCTGAGCAGAGGCCTGGGTGCCGGCTGAGCAGAGGCGTGGGTGGAGGCAAACACAACCAGGAACTAAAGCCTAAGTGGGGAACCAGTGCAGACGGGTATACGACTGTGGAAGCAGCGCCCTGAGACTTGTAAAGAAACCTCCAGCAGAGGATCAAGCAAGAGGGCCCACCAGGGGGCTTGACCTTGGAAAAAACTAGAACTCAGACCTCAGGAGTCAATAGATCTCAGACAGACACAGAGAGCGAGGATAAACCTGAGAAGCTGCTGGGCTAATGATGGCTAATCAGTTACATGAAATTCAGAAGAGAAAGAATAATAACAAAAAAAAGAAGTCTTTAACACTCGACAGCTTCTACACAGAGAAAATCCAGACAACCGAGCAAACAGAGGAGGAGAACAAACAACCATCCAGACCCTCCCCAAATAAGGAAAACTCCTCACAAGCTATGGAAGAGTTCAAATCTGAGATTCTGAGGAAAATGGAAGAGATCTGGCAAGAAAATAACAGCTTAAAAGGTAGAATCTTGCAACTGGAAAGCGAGGCTCAGAAACCAAATGAACTGATAAGCAAATTGAACACAAGAAATGACCAGATTGAAAAGGAATACCAGAAGATTATGGCCGAAAACAAGAAGATTATGGCCGAAAACCAAAAGATTATAGCCGATTACCAGAAGATTATGGCCGAAAACCAAAAGATTATAGCTGAAAATCAATCCCTAAAGGCTAGAATTGAGCAAGTAGAAACTAATGATCTCTCAAGACAACAAGAACAAATAAAACAAAGCCAAAAGACTGAAAAAATAGAAGGAAACATGAAATATCTCAATGAGAGAGTGACAGACCAAGAAAACCGGTCTAGAAGAGACAATTTGAGAATAATTGGTCTTCCAGAAAAACCAGAAATTAATAAAAACCTGGACTCTATACTAACAGAAATAATTCAGCAAAATTGCCCTGAAGTCCTACAACAAGAGGGCAATATAGACATTCAAAGGATTCATAGAACACCTGCGGCATTCGATCAAGAAAGGAAAACACCAAGAAACATCATTGCAAAATTCAAGAGTTTCCAAGCAAAAGAAAAAATCTTACAAGAAGCCAGAAAGAAACAATTCAAATATCAAGGAGCAACAATCAGGATCACACAGGATCTGGCAGCCTCAACACTAAAAGACCGCAAGGCGTGGAATACAATATTCAGAAAGGCAAGAGAGCTGGGCCTGCAACCACAGATCAACTACCCATCAAAATTGACTATATATTTCCAAGGGAAAGTATGGGCATTCAACAAAATTGAAGAATTCCAGGTATTTGCACAGAAAAGACCGGGGCTAAATGGAAAGTTTGATATCCAACCACAAAAATCGAGAGAAACCTGAAAAGGTAAATAAGATACAGAGGGGAAAGAAAGAAAACTTATAATTTTTAAATTTGCCTTTTTAAGGGCCTCAGTGAGATCTAATTATCTGTATTCCTTTGTAGAGAAATGTTATGTTTAATTCTCTGTAGTGAACTCTATTCACTATTATAATATTCACTATTATAGTAATCAGAAGAATAATTAATAGGGTGAGGGTGGAACACTAAATAATCTAAGATGGCATGGGGGATGGGAAAGAGGGGGAGAATAGCATGGGACACCAAGAGAAACTTGAGCGAATAAGGAAATAGAATATTCTATTACACACAAAGAGGGCATGGGAGAGAGAGGGGACAAATACTATTATAAGAAGGAGAGGAAGAGAGCATAAAGAGGTAATAATCAAACCTTACTCTCAGTGTAATCAACCCGGAGAGGGAAGAGTAGCTATACTATCCATTGGGAAATAAAACTCTTATCTTACCCTTCTGAGGAAGTTAGAAGGGATAAACCAAGGGGAGCAGGGGAGTGGGGAGAACAAAAAAGGGAGGGGAGAAGGGGGAGGGAATTCATAAGACCTTTAAAAACAAAAAGGAGGGGGGGAAATAAGGGAGGGGGTAGAAAGGGAAGTCAATCAAGGGAGGGGATAAGGGATAGGGTCTTAATAGCGAGCCACTGGTTTTAAAGGAAATTGCTTAAGGAGAAGGGGTAGGAAGGGGGGAGGATTTGAAAATGTCAGCAAATGCACAACTGATGATTATAACTCTGAATGTGAACGGGATGAACTCGCTCATAAAACGGAAGCAAATAGCAGAGTGGATTAGAAACCAAAATCCCACCATATGTTGTCTACAAGAAACACATATGAGGCGGGTGGACATACACAAGTTTAAGGTCCAGGGTTTGAGCAAAATCTTTTGGGCATCAAATGAGAAAAAGAAGGCAGGAGTGGCTATTATGATTTCTGACAAAGCCAAAGTAAAAATAGATATGATTAAAAAAGACAGGGAAGGTCATTACATCCTGATTAAAGGTAGTATAAACAATGAGAAAATAACACTGCTCAATATGTATGCACCAAGTGGCATAGCACCCAAATTCATAAAGGAGAAACTGGCAGAGCTCAAGAAGGAAATAGATAGTAAAATCATACTAGTGGGAGATCTAAATATTCCTCTTTCAGATCTAGATAAATCAAACCGAAAAATAAATAAGAAAGAGGTAAGAGAGGTGAATGAAGTCCTAGAAAAATTAGATCTAATTGATATGTGGAGGAAAATAAATAGGGACAAAAAGGAATACACCTTCTTCTCAGCTGCACATGGCACATTCACAAAGATTGACCATGT
>NW_025359359.1:0-6005 GCF_016433145.1 Gracilinanus agilis | reverse complement strand
TTCTTTCTTTCTTTCTTTCTTTCTTTCTTTCTTTCTTTCTTTCTTTCCTTCCTTCTCTCTCTTTCTCTTTCTCTTTTCTTTCTCTTTCTCTTTTTTTTCATAAACTCTTACTTTTCATCTTAGAATCAATACTTAGTATTGGTCCCAAGGCAGAATAACAGTGAGAGCTAGATAATGGGGGTTAAGTGACTTACCCAGAGTCATACAGCTAGGAAGTGTCAAAGCCCAAATTTGAATTTAGGACCTCCTGTCTCTAAGCCTGGCTCTCTATCCATTGAGCCACCGCTATAGCGGTCCCTTTTAGCTTCATGATCTTGACTGTGTGACCATGGACATGTCCCTTCCCCCACTCTCCCATGGACCTCAGTTTCCTCATCTGTAAGACATCCAGACCTGTGACCTTTGATCTGCTGCTCATCCAGGCTTGGGGCTCTGACGTGGTGGCTGCAGGCTTTGGAGCTCAAAGCAAGAGCTAAAGATGATAGCAGCAAGTATGGAAAGGTCTTTGTCACCAGCACCTCCTCCCCCAGCCCATGTCATTGCCTTCAGAGGCAGAGGCAGTGAGACAAGAGCCCCAAGCGTGGGAAGGTGGTGTGGGGAGTCACTGCGGTCTAGGATACATAAGAGCAACACTAGAAGGGGGCAGCTAACTAGTTGGCTCAGTAGATAGAACACTAAAGAGATGGGAGATCCTGGGTCCAAATCTGGCCTCAGACACTTCCTAGCTGTAGGACCCTGGACAAGTCACTTAAATCTCATTGCCCAGCCTTTACTGCTCTTCTGCCTTAGGGCCAATACACAGTACTGATTCTAAAACGTAAGGTGAGGGTTTAAAAAAAAAAGTGTGACATGACAAGCATCTTCCTTCATCCAGAAAGGGAGACTTGGGCTACCAAAAGCCAGGAGAGACATAGTGGAGAAACACCTCCTAAGCCTCTTATGTGAATTAGTGTATATGCATCTACATTGCAGACAGACACAGAGTAGGTCTAGTTATGGACAGACATGCATGCATCATAGATTTAGATCTGGAAAGGCTCCAGAGGTCATCTGGTTTCATCTCTCATTTTACAGATGAAGAAACTGAGACCCAGAGAGCCCGAGTGGGGAGGGGTAGATAGCATATCACAGTAGTTAGAGCTCTGGACTGAGTCCAAAAAAAACACAAAATGGAGATAATAATAGAACCTACTTCACAATGTTGTTGTGAGGGTCGAATGAGAAAATATTTACAAAGTTGTACATATTACTTACATGGCAACAATATTTACAAATTACTTATGTGACAAACCACAAGGTGCTATTGAAACATTAGCTACTGAGTGACCCAGACTGTAAGTGGAAGAATGAGGATCCGATACACCAAAAATGTATGATCACTCGTGTATCTGCAGAAGCCCGCAGGGGAAGGATATACCCGCAAAGCCTGATGCGTGCCACGAGCCCAGCAAGAGCTTAAAGAAAAGTTAGCAAGCGGGAAGCAGGCTTACAGATACCTCTGCTCATAAAAGATCTGCTTGGACCTTCTCGTACCTGGAAGAAGAAATTCTGTATTAGGAGATGAGAGTCTGGAGGCAATGGGAGCCAGGTATTCCCAAAGAGCAAGCTTATTGAGAGAGGACACAGTGCTGAGGCTGGGAGCCGAGTCCCCCAGCCAGGCTCTCGGGCAGGACTTTGGGCAGGGAAGGATCCATATGGGACATGGGAGGTAGAAGGGCATCCTGGAGACAAAGATCCCAAAGCACATATCCTAAGGGCGCTGAGTGGAAGGAATTTGGAATTAAGGGTCTTGAGCTCAAAACCTGCACTTGCTTCTTACTACAAGTCCCTTCATTTCTCCCTGCCTCAGTTTCCTACTTTGCAAAATGAAGAGTTTGAACTCGATGGTCTCTAAGGCCCCTTCCCATTTTCTTTTCCATGGAAAGAATGAGAGCCATAGTCAAGGTTATTGGGTCCTACCCAGCACGGTGCCTGGCACATAGTAGGTACTTAATCATTGCTTGATTAGCCAATGTCCTGTCTATCTCCAACATTTTATAGGAGAGAAAACTTCGGCTCAGAGTAGGGCAGGGCCCACCTGAGGCCATGCATGCATAGTGAGGATTATAAAGTCACAGGATTGGAGAGCTGGAAGGGACCTCAGTGGCCGTCCAGTCCGATTCATGGCCAGAAAGGAATCCCCACCATCATGTACCATGTGGACACTCTGTTTGAAGAAAATTATAGCCTTCCACCTTAAAGGTATCTAGGTGGCACAGTGGATAGAGGAGTCATGAAGACCTGAGTTCAAATCCAGCCTCAGATACTTAGTTGTGTGACCCTGGGTAAGTCACTTAACTTCGGTCTACCTCAGCTCCCTCATCTGTAAAATGGGGCTAATAATAACACCTACCTCCCAGGGTTGTCATGAAGATGAAATGAGGTAATAGGTACATGATAGCCATAATAATTATTATTATTCCTGGGCCAAGGGACCTCCAGATCTTACCCTCAGCCTCCCCGCAGAAGCACATTGTTCCACTAGGGAGGACTGGGGAGGAAAGAAGAGACTCATTCATTCCCTTTGAGGACACAATCAGCAAAGCTGTGAGGCCTCGGGAAGTCATTTCATCACTTTTCCTCAGTTTTCTCACCTGTAAAATGGGACAGGGCAGTCAAGTGGCACCGTGGATAGAGTGCAGGCTCTGGAATCAGGGAGACTCAACGTTATGAGTTCAACTCTGGCCTCACTCACTCACTGTCTGTGTGGCCAAAGGGAGGGGAGATGGAGGTTAGGGGGATGCTGGAGGCTTGGATGCCTTACCTAAGCGGGGGCACCACACACACATGCCGGCCACAGCCCCGAGGAACAGAAGGGTGGCTCCAGCTCCCAGCAGCTCGGCTTGGTCCATGTCTCTGGGCGTCTTGTGCCTGTAATCCAAGGCCAGAAGGCTCAGTGACCAGGGGAGGAGAAGGAGCCCACCTCCCCCCTTCCTGGAGGGAAGTCCTGGGAAGGGCTTCAAGGCTCTCCCCTCCTCTAGGAAGCCTTCCTTGGTTGTGATCCCCATGCCTTCCCTTAGCACTGGATAGGAGACAGACCTGAGTTCAAATTCTGCCTTAGACCCTTACTAGCTATATGATCCAAATTAAATCATTTAACTTGTCTATACCTCAGTTTATTCAACTATAAAATGGGGAGAATTATGGCCCCTATTGTGAGGATTGTTGTAACCTCTGCTGACCATCCTTGTCACATTACCAAATGCCTGTCAGATTCTCTAACCGAATGTCCTGTAGACATCTAAACTCAACATGTCCAAAACAGAACTCAGTATATTTCCCCTCAAAAACTTTCCTAATTTCCCTCTTAACTGTCAAAGGTGCCATCATCTTCCTGAGTTCAAATCTAGCCTCAGACACTGATTAGTTGTGTGACCTTGGGCAAGTCACTTAACCATGTGAGTCTCAGTTTTCTCATCTGACAAATGAGCTGGAGAAGGAAATGGCAGACCACCCCCAGTATCTCTGCCAAGAAAACTCCAAGTGAAGAATTGGATATGGCTGAAATAACTGAACAGCAACGACAAATAAATGCTTACTGACTAATTATAAATGCAAACTATTTTTTTATTTTTAACCCTTACCATCTGTCTTAAAATCAAAGCTAAGTATTCAAGGCAGAAGACCGGTAAGGGCACATCTAGGAAGTGTCTAAGGCTGGATTTGAACCCAAGACCCCCTATCTCCAGGCTTGGCTCTCAGTTCACTGAGCCACCCTAGCTGCCTTCAAACTATTATTATCACAAGACTCTTTTGCTTGGATATCTATCGCATGTTACATCCCAAACCAGCTTTACCACTTTTCCTCCCCAAACTTGCCCCTCTTTCTGACTTCTCTGTTTCTGTTCCTCTTTTCATATTACTGCCCTGACCCACTCAATAGCCTAGCCAAAATGGCCTTCCATTTCCCATCTCCATGCCTTTCCATTGGCCCTCCTCCCTGCCTGAAACGCACCCCTCCATCACCTCCGCCTCTTAAAATCCTTTGTTTCCTTTCAAACCCTATTCGCACAACACCTTCTCCAGGAAGCCTTTCCTGGTGTTTTCAGTTGCTAGTGTACTTGCCCTCCCTCAACAATCTTTCCATGGATTTCTTTTGTATATTATACCTGCCCATATATTAATTTATGTAGGGCAGAGACTTTTCATTTTTATTTGTTTTTATTTCTACCATTTGTCACAGTGCCTGACATAATTAATGCTTATTTATTGACCAACATTGATTCATCTCCCATGTTCAAAAGTGTGATGTTCTCTCGGGTTTTTTCCTCTCCCTCTTCTCTTATAAGTAATTAATTAGGGGGGCAGCTGGGTAGCTCAGTGGATTGAGAGTCAAGCCTAGAGACCTCGGGAGGTCCTGGGTTCAAATCTGGCTTCAGACACTTCCAAGCTGTGTGACCTTGGGCAAGTCACTTGACCCCCATTGCCTACCCTTACCACTCTTCCACCAAGGAACTAATACACAGAAGTTAAGGGTTTAAAAATATTAAAAAAAAGTAATTAATTGATAAATGTAGCTGAGAATACCCCTCTGACATTTTGCCTCTCTTTCTCTGTTCCCATTGCTCTCCCCCTCTGACAAACCCCCATTATATGGCAGGTGAAAGATGAAATGACCAAGCAGATCTATTCATTACGCAATGCATGCCAATTGTCTAATCAATCAGGAACAGGCTCCCTCCTCAGCTCTAACACCAGACCTTAAATATAGGGGGAGACAGACTTTTTTTGAACATTAAGAACAATTAGTCAACTAAGACCAATTAGTTAAAAAGAAATAATTAACAGGATACATTAATAATGATTGGATCCAATAATAATAATTAGGATATAATATTAAGTGATCTGATTTCTAATTGGAGGAAAGATTAGGGGCTTTCTAAGTTGAGATGAGGGAGAGCAAACAGGGGCAATTTCTTGAAATCAGAAAAAGAGGCGTCCTGCTCCCCTCAAGTGTTTGTAAACAATCAAAGTAACACGGAAACGGTAACTGATAGACTGGTCCGAGGCTGGTTTTCAGATAAGATATGTGGATTGCTGGAGATATAAAATTGTGAGAAAACTAGCATCGTTTTTAGGTTCTCACTGGGTTTCTGGTCCACATCACCTACGTCCTTAGCCAAGAGTCTCTAAGCAGGAGGGAGGGTACCTGGCCAGCTTCCCAGCCACGCAGGGGTAGATTCAAATGATACAACAAAGTCCTCTCCCAATTCCCACAACTGAATCAAGTTTTCTCTCAGGACAGAAGTTGGACTAGACCTATAATTTACCAGAAAGGGAACTGAGCTCGCTCCAGAAGTGAGTGGCAAGATGAGTCACTCAATCCCCACAATTAACTCCTTCTTGTCTGAATCCCCCCAGTTCCTTCATTTCCCATCCCTGGATGGGGTACCACCAGAACCTCCTATATAAAACTAAAAATGAAACAGTCCCTGCCCTCAGGACGCTTACATTCGACTAGGGGAGACAACATGTGCACAATTTAATATATAGGCAAATATATTCTATGAGGAGTACAGCCTGCCCTGCTTCTCTCCCACCTCCGATTCATTCTCTTGCCGGACCGTTACCCTGTCTGCCCATTCTTCTTCTGTTCAGAATCTCTCAGTGGCTCCTTATTGCCTCCTAATTCCAGGTCAGGCTCCCAGTCTGGCAATTAAGGCTGTAGATAATGTGTTATCACTCTTCATGCACTCTATGCTCTAGTCAAACTGGACTCTCACCCTCTCTTGTCCATGTCCCACACATTCCTGCCCCTAGGGCTCCGGCATTCATTTCACCTCCCATATTCTCTCTTCTTTGCTCATTGAAATCCCCCTCATTCTTTAAAACCCAGCTGAGATGCTATCTCTTACAGGCAGCCTTCTATGATAACCTCTGGCAAGAATGATAATATCTCAAAGAGAGGAGAAAAGGTCTATTTGTACAAAAATATTTACAGCAGTTCTTTTTGTGGTGGCAAAGAA
>NW_025359358.1:0-1077 GCF_016433145.1 Gracilinanus agilis | reverse complement strand
AAGTTTGATATCCAACCACAAAATTCGAGAGAAACCTGAAAAGGTAAGTAAGATATAGAGGGAAAAGAAAGAAAACTTATAATTTTTAAATTTGCCTTTTTAAGGGCCTCAGTGAGATCTAATTATCTGTATTCCTTTGTAGAGAAATGTTATGTTTAATTCTCTGTAGTGAACTCTATTCACTATTATAATATTCACTATTATAGTAATCAGAAGAATATTTAACAGGGTGAGGGTGGAACACTAAATAATCTAAGATGGCATGGGGGATGGGAAAGAGGGGGTGAATAGCAGGGGACACCAAGAGAAACTTTAGTGAATAAGAAAATAGAATATTCTATTACACACAAAGAGGGCATGGGAGGGAGAGGGGACAAATACTAATATAAGAAGGAGAGGAAGAGAGCATAAAGAGGTAATAATCAAACCTTACTCTTAGTGTAATCAACCCGGAGAGGGAAGAGTAGCTATACTATCCATTGGGAAATAAAACTCTTATCTTACCCTTCTGAGAAAGATAGAAGGGATAAACCAAGGGGAGCAGGGGAGTGGGGAGAACAAAAAAAGGGAGGGGAGAAGGGGGAGGGATTTCATAAGGCCTTTAAAAACAAAAAGAGGGGGGGAAAATAAGGGACGGGTTAGAAAGGGAAGTCAATCAAGGGAGGGGATAAGGGATAGGGTCTTAATAGCAAACCACAGGCTTTAAAGGAAATAGCTTAAGGAGAAGGGGTAGGAATGGGGGAGGATTTGAAAATGTCAGCAAATGCACAACTGATGATTATAACTCTGAATGTGAATGGGATGAACTCACTCATAAAACGGAAGCAAATAGCAGAGTGGATTAGAAACCAAAATCCCACCATATGTTGTCTACAAGAAACACATATGAGGCGGGTGGACATACACAAGTTTAAGGTTCAGGGTTTGAGCAAAATCTTTTGGGCGTCAAATGAGAAAAAGAAGGCAGGAGTGGCTATTATGATTTCTGACAAAGCCAAAGTCAAAATAGATATGATTAAAAAAGACAGGGAAGGTCATTACATCCTAATTAAAGGCAGTATAAACAATGAGGAAATA
>NW_025359357.1:0-11558 GCF_016433145.1 Gracilinanus agilis | reverse complement strand
AGAGAGAGAGAGAGAGAGAGAGAGAGAGAGAGAGAGAGAAACACAGGGAAAGTCAATTCTGGACTCAAAAATTTCCACTGGCTCACTATTAGCTCTGGGATCAAATGTAAACCACTGTCACACTGAGTACCCATTTAGAAATACATAAACTGACTTATTTGAAGTTATAATATGTTATTTCACTTCGTGTACTCTAAGACACTGGCATATTTCTTTGTTGGTATTCTTTACACACAATGAATCCTTTCTACCCCATTAGGTTCTTCATTGTGGTTTGGAATTCAATTCATTATCACTTGTGCCTCTTCCAATTCTTAGTTTCCTTTGAAACATAGCTAACATGCCAAGTTGTCCTACTTAAGGATTTTCCTAAGGTCTCTGGACCCAAAAATATAGAGCTTCCTCATTTACCAAAAAAACTTGCATTCATTGTGTTTCATATACATATATATACACACACATACACTTATGTTCTAGTCTATATATTCTAATCTATAGATCTTTGAATTCTATCTGTTCTCTGAGCTCTCTCTTCCATCTATTCTATGTGTTCTATGTGTACTACCTATCCATCTGTTTATTCTGTGTTCCATCTAGTCTATCTGCCCAGTGAGCTCTCTGTATTCCATCTCTGTGTTCTATCTCTTCTTTGGGTTCTTTTTATTTGATCCCTCTATTTTTTGTATCTATATGTTCTATTTGATTTCTCTGTCCTAACCAGTCTTACATGTTCTGTGTGGTGTCTAATTTATGTATTCTATGAGCTTCGACTCTTCCATCTATTATATTTTCTCTATTGCTCTTTTCTATGTGCTCTATCTCTTCTATCTGTTATATCTATCTCTTCTATTCTGTTCTATCTTTCGTATGTGTTGTATTTTCTGGGTTTTATCTATACATTCAACATGTTCTATCTATTCTATGTGATTTACCTGTTCCCTTTATCCTACCTGTTCTGTGTTCTACCTCTTCCATCTATTCAAACTTTCCTAACTACTGTCTGTCTCCTATCTGTTATTTGTGTTCTAGCTCATCTATCCATTCCATTGCTCTATCATTATCTATTCTGTGAGCTCACTCTCTTCCATCTCTGTGATCTATCTCTTCTATGACTTCTTCCTATTCTATCCATCTTTCTTTAGTATCTATATTTCTATCTGATCTCTCTCTTCTAACCATTCTATATGTTCTATCTATTTTATGTACTCTGTTCCATGTGCTCTACTTATTCCATCTACTCTCTATAACTTTTCATCCACCTTTTGTATCTGTGTTCTATCTGATTAATGGGTTCGTTCTCCTCTGAGTATTATCTATTTCATCTGTTCTGTGAGTTTTCTTCCATCTGTGTTCTATCATCTATCTTTAGTATCTATATGTTCTATGAGTTCTGTCTTTCCCATCTATTCTATCTCTTCAGTATTCTCCATGTTCTGTGTGTTCTACCTCTTCAGTCTATTCTTTTATATCTTTTGTAAATGTTCTATATATATCCATTCTACAAGTTGTATCTCTTCTATGTGTTTTACCTCTTCCATTTATTCTACCTGTTCTATTTTCTACCTCTTTCATCTATCCTAACTTTGTTCTATCTTTGTGTCTGTGTTCTATCTGTTCTTTGAGTTCTATCTCTTCTATCTATTCCACGTGCTCCATCTATTGTCATCTCTTCTGTGAGCTCACTCTCTTCCATCTCCGTGTTCTATCTCTTCTATGTGTTGTTCCTATTATATCCATCTATTTTTAGAATCAATATTTCTATCTGATCTCTCTGTTCTAACTATTCTACATGTTCTATCTATCCTATGTGCTCTACATATTCCATTGATTCTCTATAACTGTTCATCTGCTTTTTGAATCTGTGTTCTATCTGATGTATGGGTTCTGTCTTGATAGATCATTGGCTTCTACTTACCCAATTCTTGTCTTTAGAGACTGGTTTTCTGCTATAAGCTTTTGATTTTCCTTTTCAGTTTGGTCTGACCTGTTTTCCAGCTGTTTGATTTTGGTCTCCAATTTGCTTATTAATTCTTTGGATTTGGGGGCATCTTTTTCTAATTGCCCAATTCTAGCCTTTAGAGACTGGTTTTCAGCTACAATCTTTTGGTTTTCCTTTTCAATCTTGTCATTTCTGGTCTTTGATTTACTTGCCTCACTTTCCAATTGTGAAATTCTGCCTTTGAAAATGTTATTTTCTTGCCAGATCTCTTCCATCTTTATCATGATCTCATATTTGAACTCTTCAAGACCTTGTGCCCCATTTTCATTGTTTTGGGAAGGTTTGGATATGGTTAATTGCTTGTTCTCCTCTGCTATTTCCTCTGTTGTCTGGATTTTTTTTTGTGTAAAAGTTGTCAAGTGTTAAAGGTTTTTTCTTCTTCATCTTTCTCTTCTGGTTTTCTTGATGATTCTGGCTTGTCATTGTAAGCTGCGTGCCCTCTCAGCTTTATGCTCATGCCCAGGATCTGTCTGCGCTCTTTAGACTCCTGAGACATCAAGTTTAGTTGTTCTGGGACAAGCCTGCTGCTGCTCTCCTTGCTAGTTCTTCTGCCTGAAGCTCCTTTAACAGTCTCAGGGAGCTACTTCTGCAGTCAAGCACCTCTCTGCACTGGGTCCCCACTCAAGGTCTGCTCCTGCACTCAGAATCAGCCCCTTTGTCCGCACCTTAGTCTACCCCTTAGCCCGCGCCTTAGCCTGCACCTGTGTCAGCCCCTTTACCTGCGTCTGGACTCAGGGTCTGTTTTCAGAGTCCATGAGTTCTTTAGCCTCTTGGGGGGGGGGTCTTAAGTCTTGCTGCTCTCAGGAACAAGCTGTGGTGAGCTGCCAATGACTTAATGGGTGCCCCAAACTTGCTCTGACTCTTGCGCTGGCTTTGGCGTTGTAGGTGGTGTGGGGTGGGGGAGGGGGTTGCTCAGCTCGTGTTTTCGTGAGAGCTGTTTCACCCCTTTATAGCATGGAAATGCCCCGATTCCACATACCTTCGATGCTGTGCCCTGTTGTGGGGTCCTTTCTTTCCTCTGGATTTGTTTTTATGTCTTCTTGAGGTGTCCTATATGCATGGGTTAGGAGAGGTCAAGAAGTTGCTTTTTACTCTGCCAGCACCTTAACCCCGCCTCCTTTCCTACATTTTTTATGCATAGTTTAGATTTTATTCCCCAACTCATTATCCCCATTCCAAAATCATTGATCATTTGTTTTTCTTATAACCTGTATTTACTCATCAGTGAGCATGTTGCACCCCCCCTTGTAAAATGTGAACTGCTTTAAGGACAAAGCTGTGTCTCTTTTGTCTTAGGGTCTTTATTAGCTCCTAGGATAGTCCCTGATATATAGCAGATGCTTAACACGTACTTATAGATCAGGCAATGACACTAAATAAAAATTAAATCACGATATAATCCGTGACCTTATGGAGATGATAATTTATAACATGTGTACAAATAACTACCATGTGGTTTAAGTTAGGATGGGGGCCAGGCTGATGTACAAAAAACCTCAAGAACAATTTGAATGGGAAAGCACTTACAGCTTGGAGGATTAGGGAAGGGGTGGTGTCTGAGTTAAATCTTGAGAGAAAAGAAGCCTTTAATTTTTTTTTACCTAGTCGACATCTTTCTAAAAAAAACATTTTAAAAATCGCAAATTACAAAATCTCTTCCTTCCTCAGGATCCTCTAACACCCCACTGTGAAGGCAAGAAATATGACATCGATTTTACATGAGATGTCATGCAAAACATCTTTCCCTATTAGTCATATGCAACATTAGTCGTGTTTGAAAAAAGGCAAGAAAAATAAAATGAGAAAATTATGCTTCAATTTGTACTTGGCATTCATCAGTTCTTTCTCTGGCTCTGGGTAGCAGTCTGCATCATGACTCCTAAATGGTTTGGATCATTGTATTGATCAGACTAAATGAGTCTTTCACAATCAATCACCAGCACAATATTGCTGTTACTATGAACAATGTTCTTCTGTTTCTTCTCACTTCACTTTGCATCAGTTCATGTCATTCTTTCCAGATTTTTCAGTAATCACCTGCGCATCATTTCTTATAGCATAATAGTATTCCAGCACAATCATATATCAGAACTTCTTCAGCCATTCCCCACTTCATAGGCTTCTTCTCAGTTTCCAGTTCTTTGCCACCACTAAACAACTGCTATAAATATTTTTGTATATATAAGTGCTTTTCCTTTTTCTTTGATCTCTTTGGGATACAGACCTAGTAGTGGAATTGTCAGATCAAGGGGTATGAAAATAAGGCTTTTGACAGGCTTAAGATGAAGAGAGAATGAATTCCAGGTTTGTGTAGACAGACTATGTAAATACACAGAGGCAGGAGATAGTAGACAAGAACTGCCCTGTGTCCTGTCTGGATGGAAAATAATTGTATAAAACTAGCTATGCAAACAAAACGTAATAGTGCCAATACACAATTTCAAATAAAGTATGGAATGAAATAAACCCATTGAAGAAACCATATAGAAAGCAGTGAAATTTATGAGAGGCAGTGTGGGATAAGAAAAATGTTGGAGCCAAAAAGACTTGTGTTTCAAAGGACATAAACAGGCTATGTGAGCCTAGCAAGTCAAAACTTCTCAGAGCTCCAGGTAAGTCTCTAAGTCCATAAATTGTGAAGAACAATCAGATCTGCATAGGTAGAGGGAATTTCCAGTGAGCTCACAAGTCTATTCTTTTCTCCAAAAAGTGACAATTTCTCTGTTTAATATAAAAATGTTCAATCACTTAGCACCTGTTGTTGATTGTGATATTGTGTATCTTTCAATAAAGTCGCTAAAAAAAATCCCTGTGCTTGGCTAACGACATAAATCAAGTTACCTGAATAATTAATAATTAATAATAGGGTTTTGTACCATTAATAGATATTTAAAATTTGTTTTCCTTCTATCTCCTGAAAATGTCTCTTTTTGTACATGTTTTGTGGTGACATATTAGTGCAGAAATATAGGAATATATTTTATAAGCACAATTTAAAAATTATTTTTTAGTGTTAAACTAGTTGAAGGTACAGTTCCTAAGGCACTGAGTTAAGTGACTTGTTCATGGTCTCACAGTTAGCTTACATTATGGCTGGTCTAATCTAAGCCCGGTTGCCTCTCAACGACAAATACTCATATCGACCTGAACTCTGTCCCCCTGCAGATGACACCCACTTCTTTTACTCTCTCCCTCCAAAGTAGCAGAGAACCAAAAAAAAATGTTCCCCAATCCAAATATACAATTTCGAAGGCTACAAAAATAGTGATTGACATAACTGGTCTAGGGGCTTCAGTGGTGAGACTGAGGGACATGGAGTCAGGACAACCTAACTTTAAATCCTGCCTCAGATGCTTACTCTCTATGTCTCTGGGCAAGGCACTTAAACTTTTTCTTCCTCAGTTTCCTTATATTTAAAATGAGAAAAATAATAGTATCAACTTCAGGGTTGTGGTGAGGATTAAATGAGATGATGTCTATAAAACATTTTGCAAACTTAAAGTGCTATGTAAATTCTTGTTGTTGTAATGATGACTAGGATGATGATGATGTCTTCATTGAATACTGAAAAGCTTGAAGAGTTACAGCTCAGGAAAGAGTGGATTATAACCAAGCAGTCAGGGTGGGACGCAAGACACAGAAGTGGACAATGAGACATTGAATACAAGGTCAGCAAAGAGTTCAGTTCAGTTGGAATATACAATCTATGACGCAGGCAATGTAAAAACTATCTGCAAAGGTAGTCAGGGTGAGAATGGGAAGGGGGTCAAAAATGGAGCAGAAGAGCTCACACTTCTTCTTAAAAAGCAATCAGGAGGCACTGAAGATACTATTTCAATGCTCCTACAAAGTACTTTCAACATTTCATTCAGAGAAATTCCAAAAACAGAAAAAGGCAAAAAAAGTGCTGTTATTTGTTGTCATTTTCTAATAAATACTAAGTAGCATTTATATGTCACTTTTAGGTTAGTCAAACACTTTATATCTTTTGTCTCATTTGATCCTCACAGAAAGGTGTCATTAATCCATTTTATAGATTAGGAAATTGGGGCTGAGAGTCATCTAGTGACTTCCCCAGGTTTAGACAGTAGGTAAATGTCTGAGGCAAGTTTTGAACTCATATCTTTCTGACTCCAAGTCCAATGCTTTAGCTGCTATGCCACCTAGTTTCTACAGAAACTCTCAGGCTCATACACATACTTTTCCTTTCAGAGCTTGCTTCTGTGATAATTAGATTAAGTCTACACTGCCCATCTTTAGATTTAATCACCAAACGTGAGAATACCTCCAATTTTGGGAGGTCCTTAACTCAGTGTGCTAGAGTGGGTAACGAATCAGAATCGACTGACTGCCCCTTAGGCAGTCCTAAGAGAAGCATCAGTTGTGATTGGACACACAAACTAGGAGGGAGGCACAGGAAGTGACATATAAATGACCCCTTTAAAAAGAGAGAGTTGAGTGAGTCAGGGTGTCTTCTCCTAGAGAAGGAGCTCTGCTGGTTCAGGGAGGAGTGCTGGCTGGGACACTGAGACCTTTGGTGAGACTGCTCTTAATATCTTCCTTTGGAATTCCAAGTGGTGAGTTTAAAAACGGAATCTTCCTGAACTTCTCTGAAGGAACTTCCCTTTTAATAGAGCTTTTGCTTCATTTGCCTCTGGGCTGCCCCCGCCCTGCCCCTCCAGGCCTCTGGCCCTCTGAGACTTTGGCTTTGGGATCAAGGCCGGATTTTCCCTCTGCTGAGGGTTAATTAGATCTACCTGGATTAACTAGGGAATCTGAGAAAATTATCTACTGTGTTAGATTCTTATTTCCTTACTTCTTCTTCCTCTTCTCAATTGTAAATAAATTTCCATAAAAGTCAATTTTGACTTTAGGTTATTCCTTAATTGGGGAAACTTCCTCTGGCAACCAATCTTTAATATATTCAACCCCAAACCCCTTTTTTCCCCATTACACTTCTCAGTCTTTGCCCTACACACTGTCCTTCACTGGCTAGTCAAATTGGATCCAGGCCCGTGTACTTGTGAGGAGTTAACTTGTTATTGGTTCTTGAGCATTTTCTTTATATTCTGAGAAGAAAAAAGGAGGAAATACCTTGGAAACCATCCAATCCAACCTCTTCATTGTCAGATAAGGAAATTGAAGCCCATAGGTGCAGTGACTTGCTTGGTGTCACGCAGGTAGTCATTAGAAGAGCTGAGATTCAAATCCAGGTCCACCAACTCCAAATCCCATGTTCCACACTGCATTCCGATTTTTGGATCAGCACTAACTAACTCTGGGACTACAAACAAATGCCTTTTGCCTTTCAGAACCTCAGCTTTCTCACCTGTTAAATGAGGACAATAATCCTCACACTAGTGTGGAATTTACCTCCTCAGGGTTTTTGGAAGCATTTTCTCAACTGTAAAGTGAGACAAAAATGATAGTGTTTCTCCTTCTATCAGTAGCATGATTCTGTGGAAATATAGGCATACCATTCTAGGACCCTTAGTGATGTCAACCTGGGAGCCCTCCAAATGTAGTCTTCATTTATTGAACCATAAGATGACAAAAAGATTCTCGACAAATCCTCAGCTCAGCAGGAGAAAATCAGAGAGTGCCTGGGTCTGAAGTAATTATTGCTCTAGAAACCAAAATCAACAATTCAGCTGCACAGTAAACTGTCAGATGGTTGATCTGTTTCCCAAGTGCACTCAGAAGGCTCAGCACTGAAGATCTTGGAAAAAGGTGACTGTAGTTTTCCCTTTTACTGTCACAGGCACAAACTTCTTGTTCAGTTTTTTAGGGTCAGTGCTCAAAGTCAAACAAATGCCAATACATAATCCTGGGGTCTAGAGTCAGGTTCAAGTCCATGGGTCAGTGAGGGTCTCGACCCCACACCCAAACTTGGCAGACCCTTTGCTGACTCTTGGGCAAGTTTCAGACTCCTTTTGAAATTGAGACTCAAATCTTTCTTGATTTTTGCTGCTAACATTTTGCAGGCTTCTAATTCATGGAAATTCCAGATGGAGGACTAGCTGTGAAGAAAAAGGGGTCTGAAGTAATGATATATGTGTGTGAGTGGGTATGTGTGTTATAATAGGAAAGAGGATAGGGAATCACAGATTTAATTCTCTTTTAAGGCAAATAAAGACTTAGAGATTTGTGACAAGAAAGCATTGTTCCTATATTAAAAAAATCCTAATATCTCAAGTTTCTAAATGGATTCAGTTTTTGGCAAACCCTTTGTAGGCTCTCAAAAGTCATTTACTTCTCTAGAGCAATGATGGGCAAATTTTTTAAAGAGGGGGCCAAAGAAAGGAAATGCTCATCTGTCAGTCTGTTTCCAAGGCAACTCTTTCAAAGTTTCATTGTATCATATCCTACTCATCATATTTGTCAGATTAGAAATAATGTCACCACGCCAGGTAGAACATTTTAGGGGGCTGCATCTGGCCCACGGGCAGTAGTTTACCCATCACTGCTCTAGGTTATTTTTATCAGTATATTAGCAGATTTGAAAACCTCAATAAGACCGTTAGGGTCTCTCTATAATAAATACCAAAATGGATCATTCATGATTACAAGGTATGAATATGCAAAGAATCTAGGATTTCATTAATATGGGGAGGTTTTTTTTTTCACCAATTCTGGGGACTCCCTCCACCAACACTATTTCAAACTATCTATGACTTGGCAGGGAGATGTTATGGAAGGGCTTGAGGCATTAAGAGGCTAAATGCTTTCCTCAGGGTTACACAATCATTAACTATCATATGTGCAATTCAAACTTGGGGCTTTCTATCTCTAAGGCTAGCCATGCCAAATTAGTTCAAGGATAAATTATTTCATCTGCAGATTAACTCAGATTGATAGGAATCAATTTGAATTTTCAAAAATTTACTTATTTGTACATTTTAATGTTTGTACATTAAAGTTCCCAGGTATTTCCCTTCCTCTCTCCCCTTCCTGCACTAAAGGAGGTATAATTTGACAAATACATATACATAGAAAACTGTATCTCGCATGTTTCTATTTATCAGTTCTTTCTCTAGAGATGGACAATCATGAGTTATTCTTCAAACATTCCACTCTTAAAAAAATTTTATGTAGATCTTTCTATGTTTAAAAATTAATCTACTCATTATTTCTTTATTTTTATCTTTCTTTTTCTTTCTTTTTGTCTTTTTTTGGTCATCATTTCTTACTGTGTACAGTTTGTATTTAATGAGGACCTACTACGTTCCAGGGATTAGGTATAAAAAAATGAAATAGTCTTTACCCTAATGGATTTTATATTTTATAGAAGGAGATGACATTTATCTATATAAATGTATACATAATATATTCAAAATAAACACAATGTTTTGGGGTTTTTTGAGGGGAGGTCCTACCAGCCCTATTAAGTATTCATAATTGGTCTTCAATAGCTGCTGTGGCCAAATATATTCTTAGTGCCATCAAAGTGATTATATCAAATGAATCAAGTTGGGGCTTAGAAAACACACACTAAGCATGTTGTTTGAGCTTTTCCAGTTTGGTAAGAGTGTTGGATTTAAAAATCAACTATTTCTAGCCTGTTGAGTAAGCTGCTTCCTGGCCCCCACCTTGTTCAGTCTCCTGAAACCCCCAGCCTCAAATATTTCCCAGCACATAAATGTCTTTCTTACCTTCCCCCTGACAGGCCTAAAATTAACCTCCAGGCCAAATAGTTCCCAAAACATAACTGTCTTCCTTATCTCCCCTTGATGGACAATTGCCAGGGTTCCTGACCCCTGACCCTGTACCCCCTTGATGAATGGCTCCTGACCCCCTGACCCTGTCCCCCCTTGATGGATGGCAACCAGATACTTCCTGATTCCCTATCCCTGAACCCCTTTTTGATGATTTCCAGAAGTGTCCTAATACCTTTCCTTGATGACGTCTGTTCCAAACCCCCTCCCCAGTATTCCTATATAAACCCTTGCCTGAAGAAACCACGGGGTCAGCAGTTGTGGAAGGCTTTCTGCTTACTGACCCTAGCTGTGGCTAGCGAATAAACCGGCCTCTTCTTGCTTATTGCATTGTCAGTGTGTTTCCTGCCAGGACCGAACCTGGGAAGGACTCCAGAATCTAGGTCCAACTGTGGATGGCCAAACTGACCCTTGCCCAAACCTACAGGCTGTGTGTATATGTTAGATAAGACCCCTTGCAAGCTGAAGTGTGTATCCTAGATAAGACCTTGTATACAACTCACCCAACAGGCCCCTGCGTGAGCCTATGGACCATACCCTTAGAGTGATAACCACCTTTGCTCTAAGTCTTACTGTGAACTATACAAAGAGTGTTGGGAATTTAATGGGGGGGGGGGGGGAAGACCACTCCTTTTGGTCTCTTCCCCCACGTATGTACGTGTGTAGCTTAATAAAGCTCTACTCTCTGTGTATTTTGCATCGTCTGTCTTGTTTCCTTTGGGCTCACCCAAAAAGGACCCTAACATATGGGGGCTCGTCCTCTTGGGAATACGCCCTAGGAACAGCAGACGGAGAGTGGAAGCCACCCTGAGTGAGCCTGGGAACTCGATTGGCTGAAATCCCGGAACCAGTATCTAGAGGTGACGATTACCTGTGTGACTGGATGTGTGTCTGCTGAGTGACTGAGTGCCTTGATGGCAAGGAAAAACAGCCCACGCTGTGCATATGGGTAGCAGGGCGTCCGCCTGGCCGGGGATTATACTGCCCGCCTATGCCTACGCACCGTGGTCTATCTCTGGTAAGAGGTGAATACCTAACCCAAGAGGGGGTGGTTGACATTGGCTGTTTTCCTTGACTGTTTCTGAGTCCAGACCCGAAATTATCACGTCTCCGTTTCTCCGAGAGGAAAACGGCTGAGAAATCGGGGAAGCGAGTGCCTATACCTTTTTCCTACCCCTCCTCTCCCTCCCCTCCTCCCCTTCCCCCCTTCCTGCTCAGGTTCGGTTCTGGCCAAATTTAGCTGTGTCACTCATTCGAGTCCCGTGAATCACGAGTTGCTTCCTTTGCTCCCTGGCCGAAGGGTCTTGGGGGTAAAAAGGTTCGAGTCCTTTAGGGTTACCCCACCTCCTGGCCGGGAGTGCCAGGAGTTTTTCTGCGGGTGGAAGCCTCGTGAGACTACAGATTCGAGTCCTGTGGTGCGCAGGATCAAATCCTGCGGGCGGAAAAGCGCTGAAACCACTGAAGTAGAAAGAGGTTCGAGTCCTCTGGAGAAATTGTGGGGTTGTAAGATTAGACACCGAGGGCTGACTGAGGGACGCCTTACTCAGTCCTGGGTGGATGAGGGACCTCTGGCCTGGCTGGCCCTGGCCTTTTGGGGCTCCCCGTTCCCTTCAGAAGGCTCAACTGGAGGTTGCTCCCCACAGAATTTTTTTAACACTAAGCTGTCTCTTATCTTTCTTTCCTCTGTTATTCTTCTCTCCCTCCCCCATGGCTCAAGCCTTACACAGACCAGGCTCCAGTCCTCGCCCTTGCCCTAGACAAAGCAGCCTGTGACGCATCTGAAAGCAAGGGACAGCCCAACCCCTCAGCACCACCAGTCCTCCCAGCCCCAGAGGAATCTTTGC
>NW_025359356.1:0-9587 GCF_016433145.1 Gracilinanus agilis | reverse complement strand
TATATATATATAATAGGGTTATCATGAGTCTCAAATAATTTTATTTGAGACTCATGATAACCCTATTTGATAAATACTACAGGCATCATTATAGAGGTTTACAGAAGATAAAACAAGTTTAAATGATAGCATGTTTACACTACTTAGAAGCATCAAGTGGGTGGGATTCAAACCCCCAGAGCCAGCAGCATAGCCACCAACCAGACCCAAGTCTTCCTGGGTGCTCAGGGGCACTTTCTTGAATCCACCTCCACCACTGTGATGGTTTCCCATTCACTTGGAGAGTCATCAGAAGGAAACTCTTGCTCTACTGCCCAACTACAGGAGAAAAGCCTCAGAGCTGGGTCCTCTACTCCATCATGTTCCTAAATCTACCTCCATCTCTGCCACATCTTCTTCCTGCCCCTGAAGGCAGAATAGCTGTGCATAAGGTCTGATGATAATTGTCTTATGTGGAGTAATCCAAGGTAACTAATCAGAATAATGATGCCAGCAGCTGTGACTGCTAATGAAGTTAGAAACTGTCAAACTGAAGATAATAATTGTCTCCTTTTAAAAATAAAAGCCAGTTAATTATCATAATTGGGCATAATGGTCCAATATTTCTCTCCCCCCACTCAGGGCATGAATATGAATGGCACCAGAGTCAGGGTTTTAAGCAGAGATATCAATATCTGCCAGGAGCACTGGTGTCCTCCAGATGCTTGTGAAAACACAATGAGATAGGGTGAGAGGTGCATTGTTCTGAAGAAAGGTATTTTTCCTTGGGTGCTTCCAAGAAACCCTATTCCAGTGATCGCAAACCTTTTAGTGACAGAGTTCCAGGCCCTGCCCCCACCCCACCTCCAGACTGAGTGCTGTGCCTGCCCCCCCTACCATGTGCCTTTCCCCTCCCCTCCATAAGTGCCAGGTGTGAACCTGCCCTCCCCTTTACCCTATACAGAGAGGAGGGAGAAATTGCTCTCATTGGGCTTCTGGGCAGAGGGGTGGAGTATGAGAAAAATGTCATCAGGCATGATGGAGAGGGGGACAGGAGCAGCTCTGCCCGAGTCCCTCTGCCTTTCTAGTAATGAACTTGGGGGAGGACGTGTCCACAGAGAGCACTCTGCATGCCATCTTGAGCACCCATGCCATGGGTTCACCATCACTGCCCTATTCACTTCACATCCCTGTTTTCAAGGCATCTGTTTTAACTTTAACATCTTTCAAGTCCATTCATCTAGTATTTGCTGAGCACCTGTTGAGCCCATCCATTGGCATACCTAGCAAGCTTGACTACTAAGTGGAAGAAACAAGAGTCTGGGTCTTCTGTGTTCTTTCTAATACATGATGTCGGTATGCCATCGTCTTGTTCTTCCATCTCTGTGAGTCATGGATCTAACAGACCTTGTTGGAGATATTGTGGGCTACTCATCACTGGAAACATTTGATTAGAGCAGGGGTCTGCAACGTATGGCTCTCGAGCCATATCTGGCTCCACCTCCCGACCAGCCAGTCCGGGCAGAGCCCCAGGATGTGCCCCAGGGGGCCCTTCAGCCCCTGTCCCATATTCCAGCACCGTCCACCTCCATCCTCCTCCTTCTGCAGGCGTTTACAGCTCCCACAGCCAAAAAAGTTGGATTAAAGGCTCAGCGACCATTAGCCAGGATGAGATTCCACTGCATTGTATGGAAAACTGGGCTAGTGTCAAGTTTGACATGGACTCCTTGGGTCATTTGCTGATGTCAGGGTTCTCCGTGGTCCTCCAGGTTCTTCAACTCAGTTAGCTGTTTATCCAACAAATACCTATTAAGCACTTGCTTTTGAAGTCCTAATGGGTCTAACATTCCTTGTTGGAAATAAGGCTCTCTACCATTGGAAATGTTTGAGAAATCTGTCTAAGGGAGTGATCCAAAAGGAGATCCCTCTACCCTTAAAGAGTTTAAAATTGGGTAGAGTGGATAAAGAAAAAAAAAGACTTGGGATATATTTAAGTATGAAAGAAAAGTACAAACTGCTATAATTTCAGCTGAGGGAAAGGTGATTCCCCTGTCCCCTAAAAGTCTATGAAAAGTAAGTTTAGGCCAAATTAATGGAAGTTATACTTTACACCATAGGGATCAAGTAATATTATGGAACTCAGTTCCCTAAGAGATGATAAAGAGTCACTAGGTGGCTCAGTGGATTGAGAGTCAGGCCTAAATCTGGGAGGTCCTTTAGTTCTAATCTTCTAACCTCAGATATTTCCTAGCTGTGTAACCCTGGGCATGTCACTCGGTCCCCATTACCTAGCCCTTACCTCTCTTTTGCCTTAGAACCAATGCATGGTATTAATTCTAAGATGGAAGGTAAGGGTTTTTAAAAAAAGAATATAATTAATAGGGAAAATGGGTATTGCCTTAGGACATGGAGGAAAGGGCCGTTTCTCTCTTCATGACTGTTTATTCCATCCAGAGATCACCATTCCCATGACTCATCTTGTGGATTTTGTTCAGTCTATCCCCAACTCCCATACAGACCCAGTATATGGCCTATGCAGGCTACTACCACCAGGATTTTGTTGCTGCAGCATAACTCTTCCTAGTCCTCCCTTCCCCCCCCAACCTTTGGAAAGAAGGAAGGGAGGGAAGAAAAAAGGAAAATAGGGAGGGAGGGAAGGAAGGAAATAAGTATTAAGTGCCTACTTTGTGTCAGGCACTATGCTAAGCAATTTTTGCAAATATTATATCATTTTATTCTCACTACAACCCTGAAAGGAATGTTATTATTGTCCTCATTTTACAACTGAGGAAAGTAAAGCAGTCTCACAACTAGTAAGTGTTGTGGAAAATATATGTAAAGGTAATGGGGTCACCAGGGATATTATAAATAAACTAAGTGGTTTGTGGGAACACACACACTGGGATTTATGAGAGACTGGACCAGGATGGAAAAACCGGAGTTTACTGGATTCCCACAGGAATGGGAGTTGGTCTTAACTGTCACTCAGCTTCCCCTAGGCCAGAGTCTAGAAACAGGCTGACAAGGTAAAAGGGACTTAACAGCTTTAATTATGTTTGACTAAAAAGTGTGAAAGGGATTTCTATACTCAAAATCTAAAGGATAAAACCACAGGGCAATGGGAGGATTTATTCTACTCTTAACTAAGTGATCTAAACTAACAGGGCCCAAGGAGCTGTAAATGGAGTCTCTGGGTGACTGCCTCAGACCTGGAACCTGCCAGGCTTGAGCAGTTCAGCTAGGGGCTTTGTGGCTTTGGGATTCTCACTGCAATCCACTGATGATCTCTGGATGCCAATAGCCAAAGTTGTCTCAGGTACCAAGTAGAGGAGGTTTTGCTTGAAGCACTGTCCACCAGATCTTCCCTGGCACAGGACTCTTGATCTTCTCTCCTTTTGCTAGATGCCACCACTCAGGATCCCAGGGGAAAAATCAGGAAGCAGGGTGTCCTTTGCTCTGAGGTCTCACAGGCTGGCAACAGTTTTTGCCCACCACTAATGGAGTCTCACTCAGGGCACAGACACACTTCCTCCTCCCTCATTCCATCCTGGAATTCCCAGCTCCAGCTCCTTCCTGCTAGGTACATCCTAATACCTAATCAATACCTAATCTAATCTTATGTTCCTCACAACAGTGTCTGAGGTCATATTTAGAATCAAGTCTTCCTGACTGGCCACAGCTCATCCATTGAGCTTCTTGCTCTCAGGAACAAAGGCCATTCTTTTTCTTTTGGTGTGGTTAGGGTACTGGACAGTTCCCTCTTCTTATATGACTATCTATAGTCATACTACCTATCTACTCAAATTCCACCAATGCCTTCCCTCTACCAATTGAATTTATTTTGGGTTTCTATTTAGGGCTCTGTTTAAAAAAACCCAGCTGTTTTGAAAATATGCTCAGGACTGGAGGCTAATATCAAGAAAGATAAACACATCTTTCCAAAATCCAACTCTTGATGCCCTAATTGCTGAAGGACTGCTGGGTTGGAGAACCCATGGCACTGCCTACAGAGGCAATTTTCCCATTCTGTGAGGTTTGTGGCTATTGCCAGGTTCCAGATCATGGTGCTAGGTGACAAGCATTAAGGATTTTATTTTCTCAAGTAGATCATGTCAAATAATATTCCACATATGCTTCTTTTTTTTAAAGCCTTAACTTCTGTGTATTGGCTTCTTGGTGGAAGAGTGGTAAGGGTGGGCAATGGGGGTCAAGTGACTTGCCCAGGGTCACACAGCTGGGAAGTATCTGAGGCCAGATTTGAACCTAGGACCTCCCATCTCTAGGTCTGACTCTCAATCCACTGAATTACCCAGCTGCCCCTACATATGCTTCTAACAGAGAAGAAAATTTAGTAGTGAAGGGAATGTGGCCAGGTCCACACTGAGACTCAAATATTTCTTTTCCTTTTGGAATTATCTGTTTTCTCAGCTCTGGAGATGTTTCTAAAAATGTGACAGGCTGAAATGAGCACTAACAACCAATCAGAAATTTGACAGAGGGAGAGGGGGGAAAGACAGTAGGGGGGAAGAAAATATACATTAGTCAAAAACAGAAGGGAGAGTCTGATTTTGATTTAGTAAGATACCTTTAGTAAAGCTCAAGCCAAATTCTGATTCTCTCCTCCCACCACATGCACCTCTCCCCATCTTTATAAAACCCTAGCAAAATGCATTCATCATGAACATCCAAAACAATTGTAGGTTCACCACAACTTTGTTAATAAAACTATGAATCTGGTTCAATCATTCTGGAAAACAATTGGGAACTTTGTGAGAAAAGTATTTAGCCTCAGACCCAGGAATATTGCTCCTAGGCGTATAACACAAAGAGGTCAAAGAAAGAAAATGGTCCCATATATCCCAAAACATTCACACCAGTCCCCATTTTTCTGTAATAGCAAAAAACTGAAAACAAAGTAGATGCCCAATCACCAGGTATAGGTAGATAGATAGAGAAACAGATATAGATACAGGTACAGGTACAGATGGAGTACAGATACCAGTCCGATAGATACAGACAGATAAATATACAGATATAAATAAAGATGATATAGATATAGATATAGATACATATATATAGATATAGGTATTGATATAGGTAAAGATATAGAGATTATGGCTAGATAGAGTATTTATTAAGCACTTACTTTGTTCCAGAATATGTGCTAAGTGCTGAAGATACAAACACTACCAAGTAAGACAATGCCTGCCTTCAAGGAGCTTTCATTCATTTATTTTATTTTATTTTTCAATTAACAAACATTTATTTTCTCTTCTTCTTCCCACCCTCCCCATCACCTCTACTGGGGTGTGGGACAAAGATGACAAGAAAAAGAACTCTTATAGCAAACATGCATGGTCAAGCAAAGCAAATCCCAAATTGTATGGCTCATTCAGTACCCTGAATCTTCCTCCTCTCTGTCTAGAATTCTGAAGTCTTTCACAGTTGTAAAAGACCTTACATTTTATTGAAGGAAGTCAACATATAAAGGGAAACTGGCAAGGGAGAGGGTGGGAAAAGTTGGAAAGCTGCCGAGAAATGAATTGGAAGCCTGGATCCAGGCAAAATAAGTCAAAAGTTCACCAGAGTCCATTGCTGTTGAATGAGTCCCCCACCCCTGTCCTGCCCTAAAGTGACCTTTAATAGCCAACCAAGACAAAGGACAGTTAATCTCACCTCAACTGTGACTTAAATCCATGTAATAAGAAATGTCTCATGATATTCTTAATGAGGAAAAATGTGACCAATTCCATTGTGCTTTTTGAGCACTGATAAGAACCTTTCTACCCAAAGTAAGATAAACTTAAGGCCTGAGTATGCTAAGAATAGCATCTCTTGTTCTGGGTGCATTTGAGCTCAGACTAAGGTTAATTAAAAAATTAAAAACTGTTCCAAGGTGTTACTGTAAAAGTAATGGGCCAAGAGGGACTCACATTTTGGGCTATTCTCTCTGACAGGCAGAATAGAGAGAAGTTATAGGATGTATTTTGTTGGGTGAAAAGTATAGCCACTAATAAAAAAAGGCATGTAAAACTCCATCAGGAAAGAATCATTCTTTTATGATGATTATACTCTTTTTAAAAATCAAATTTCCCTGGGAAGGCTGAGATGACACATTGTGTCTCTCAAAGTTCATCATAAATGAGTTTTTAAAGAGAGTAGAGATAGCAAGAATTATATTCATTATTGTATATGATGGGGGAAAGGAATGGATGAAAACAATTTGTTTAGTGGCCATGAAAGTGGCTGAAGTAGGTGATATATATATATATATATAGTTTGACATTTAATCCTATACAGTTTGTCCCTGTTCCCTCTATGTAAACTTCTTCTATTTACCCTGTTGCTAATAACAATTTTTAATATTTGCCAATATCTTCTTTCCTTCTTGGGATACAAATTGATTGAACTTGTTGTGTCCTTTAAAGAAAATAATTTTTTCTCCTCCCCCCATTCTCTTAATTACCTTATGTTGTTGATTCTTGGTTGTAGACCCAGTTCTCTTGCTTTCCGGAATATTGTGTTCCATGCCTTCCAGTCCTTCAATGTAGATGCAGCCAGATCCTGTGTTATCCTAACAGTGGTTCCCTGATATCTGAATGATTTCTTTTTAGCAGCTTGTAATATTTTTTTCCTTGGTCTGGTAGTTTTTGAATTTGGCTGTAATATTCCTGGAAGTTGTCAATTGTGGATTAAATGTAGGAGGTGATCTGTGGATTCTTTCTATTTCCACTTTTCCCTCTTGTTTAAGAACTTCGGGGCAATTTTCTCTGATAATTTTTGTAAGATGCTAACTAAACTTTTTCTTTTATCATGATGTTCTGGTAAACCAATAATTCTTAAGTTGTCTCTTCTAGCTCTGTTCTCCAGATCTTTGGTTGAATCAATGAAGTGTTTCATATTCTCCTCAAATTTTTCATTTTTTAAATTTTGTTAATATATTCTTGCTGCCTTGTGAAGTCATTTGCTTCTAATTGTTGAGTTCTGTTTTTTAAAGACTGAATTTCATCCTTGGCTTTTTGGTCATCCTTCTCCTTCTGGTCTTATTTTCTTTGTAGATCATCTTTGCCTTCTTGCTTCATTTTCAAGCTGGCCAATTATGGCTTTTAAGACTTTATTTTCTTGTTTTAGTTCATGTATTTCCTTTTTCAAATTTTCTTCAGCCTCTCTTGCCTCTCTTGATTGCTTTTTGAGTACCTGAAGTTCTTGAGTTAATTGAATTTTGAGATCTTCCAAAGCCTGTGACCAGTTTGCTGGAACTACTTCCTCTTCTTCTATTTCTGTTTCATTTGCTCTCTTTTCACTTCCTGGAAAGAAGCTGTCAATTGTCATTTCTTTTCTCTTTTTCTGTTGCTTACTCGTATTTTTTCCTTCCTTGTTCTGCTAGTTTGAGCAGATGTATTTAATGATCTTTGATGAAATATCTTTCCCTAGCTGGCAATAGAGGTTTGTAGTTACTTTCTCTGCCCTCTGAAGACTTCTTGTCTGTCCAATTGTTGGTATTAATCCTGTATTGATTGGATTAATCTTACTGCTTAATCTGCCCTGAAGCTAAAACCTCAGAGGGGAGGGGGAAACAAAGAAACAAAAAAAAACCCAAATCCGTGGGGGGATAAAAAGGAGCATTTTCACTGGACTGAACTCTCCAGCAGTGGGGTCCCCCTGTGCTGTCTGCTGTGTGTGGTCTGGTTTTCTTTCCTCTTGAAGCCTTGTGTTCTCTATCTCATTATGAGAAAGCCAAGCTGTCTGCAGTCTGGGGTTTGGCTCTCTCTAAGCCACCATCTTCCTGGTGTTTTTGCTGTGTTTCTCTGGTTTTCTCATCCAGTCACCTCTCCAGTGCCTGTGTTTAACTACCTGAGTCTGGTGCCAGCAAGGCCCTCTCTTCGGGCAGGTGTGCTCACTCACCCTGAGATTTCCGGGAGCCGCTGGAGACTCCAAACAGCACGTGAGAGAAGTGTCCTGGGATTCCCCTTCTACTCCCTCAGACCGGGCAGTTCAAGAATTGAAGCCTTTTTCTTGGTATACCTCTTTAGTTGTGCTGCAGTAGGGTTCCCTCTGCTCTGTCCCATTTTTAGATTTTTTCCTTTTTCTTCTCGAAGCACATTGTTTTCTGTCTCAGTGTGTAAAGGTGCGAAGGTTTTAAGATTCACTCCGTCTAAGCTGCCATCTTCCCGGAATATATATGTAGATATAGATATAGATATAGATATAGATATGCATATATGTATGTATAAATATATACAAAACTAGGGGGGTAAAGAAGGTAATAATAAGAAAAATAGGAAAATAAACAAAAAGGAATAAATTTATATTCCATAAAGAAGCACATGGAACCAACAGAGAAAAATAACAATACACTGTAAGGGTAAAGAGGTGAGAGAGAGGAAATATTCAATACTTAAGTGCATTGAAATCAACTTAGAGAGAGAAGAACAATCAGATCCATTGGGGCATAAAATTGATTCACACCCTATAGAGAAGTGGAAGGGTAACAAACAGCCTCGTGGGGAAGGAAGCAATACTAGGGAGGAATACAGTGTAGGAGCACAGTGTAGCTTTAAAGAACAATAAGAGGGGAATAAGAATGGAGGGGGGGGAGAAAGGGAAGTACAACAAGGGAGGGGAATTATAGGAACTGATTAAAAACAAAACACTGGTATAGAAGGAAACAGTGAAAGATGAAAGGACAGAACTAGGAGAGAGAATCAAAATGTCTGGGAATGCACAGTTGATAATTATAACTCTGAATGTGTATGGGATGAACTCGCCCATAAAATGGAAGCAAATAGCAGAGTGGGTTAGAAGCCAAAACCCTACCATATGTTGTCTACAAGAAACACACATGAGACAGACAGACATACATAGAGGGAAAATGAGAGGATGGAGCAAAATCTATTGGGCTTAAAATGAGAAAAAGAAGGGAGGGGTTGCTATCGTGATCTCTGACAGAGCCAAAGTAAAAATAGATAAGGTTAAAAGAGATAGGGAAGGTAACTACATCCTAATTAAAGGCAGTATAAACAATGAAGAAATATCAGTACTCAATATGTATGCACCAAACGGAATAGCTTCCAAAATATAAAGGAGAAGCTAGTGGAGTTCAAGGATGAAATAGATAGCAAAACCATATTAGTGGGGGACCTCAGCCTTCCCCTATCAGATCTAGATAAAGCAAACCAAAAAATAAATAAGAAAGAGATAAGAGAGGTGAATGAAAACCTAGAAAAATTAGAGTTAATAGATATATGGAGAAAAATAAATAGGGACAAAAAAGAATACACCTTCTATTCAGCAGCACATGGAACATTCACAAAGATATACCATATAATAGGGCATATAAACATGGCAAACAAATGCAAAAAAGCAGAAATCATAAATGTAAACTTCTCAGGTCATAATGCAATAAAAATAGTTATTAGTAAGAATACATGGAGAGACAAACCAAAAACTAATTTAAAATTAAATAATATGATTCTCCAAAATAATTTAGTGAAAGAACAAATCATAGAAACAATAATTTCATTGATCTTACCCAAACCTATGGGATGCAGCCAAAGCAGTTCTAAGGGGAAAATTTATATCACTGAGTGCATATATTAATATATTAG
>NW_025359355.1:0-3426 GCF_016433145.1 Gracilinanus agilis | reverse complement strand
CAGGAATATTTATTTATTTTTAATTGAATTTTGTCTTATTTTTAGTTTCAAATTCTCTCTGTCTCATCTTTCCTTTACCCATTCTTTGAAAAGGCAAGAAAAACAAAAAAATCATTACAGATATGTATGGTAAAGCAAGACAGGTTTCTGAAATAGCTAACCCCTTCCCCTCCCTGCCAAAAAGAAAGAAAGAAATGAAAATATGTTTTAATTTATATTCTGAGTCCATCTCGCGGAGGTGAATGGCATGTTTCATCAGGAATCCTTTGGAACTGTGATAGGTCATTGTGTTTATCAGAGTTCCCAAGTCTTACAGTTGATTATCTTTACAGTATTGTTTGAGGTATCTTCTTGGTTCTGCTTGCTTTATTATGCTTCAATTCACATAAGTCTTTCTAGGTTTCTTTAAATCATTCTCCTCATCATTTCTTATAGCACAATAATATTCCATCATATTCAGGTACCGTATTTTGATCAACCATTTCCCAATTGATGGGCATCCATGCAGTTTCCAATTTGTTGCCATCATGAAAAGAACTGCTATAAATATTGTAAATATGACTCCTTTTTGTCTTCCTTTGATCTCTTTGGGGGTATAGTCTAAGGCCTATTTTAGCTCCAAGTCTATGATCCTCATCCATTAAATGAGAGCATTAAACTGACCTTTTCTAGCCCTAATATTCCATGCCTTTTGGATTCTTTGAATCACTGACTCTGCCATAGTTTTTAGTCTTCCTCAAGTGGATTTTCTTTTAAGATTGAAGAAGATTCATCATAATTGAGCAGGCCTACCTATGATCCTGGGCAGCTAGCTGGCACAGTGGATAGAGTGCTTGGGCCTGGAATCAAGAAGGCTCATTTTCCTGAGTTCAAATCCAGCTCAGACCATCAGTTACCTGATCCTGGGCTAGTGACTTCATCCTGTTTACTTCAATATTCTTATTTGTAAAATGAGCTGGAGAAGGAAATGGTAAAATACTCCATTATCTTTGTTAAGAAAACCACAAATGGGGTCAGAGTTAGATATGACTGAAAAATGATCCAATAACATATCATCTGGGATGACCTTAATAATAGTGAAGGAGCCACTAAGGGTTTAGAACTAGAAGGGACTTCAGAGGCCATTGAGTCCAATCCCTGATTTCAAAGAAGAGGCAACTGAAATTGAAGGAAGTTTAGTGATTTGCTCAAAGTCATACAGCCAGTCAACATCAGTGGCAGGATTGAATCCCAGAACTAGCTTGCTTTTCATATATGATCAAGGTTTTAGAGCTGGAAGGGACCTTAGAGGCCATTTGGTTCAACATCCTTATTTTACAGGTAGAGAAGCTCAAGTTAAAAGAGTTTTTTTTTAAACCCTTGTACTTCCGTGTATTGTCTCATAGGTGGAAGATTGGTAAGGGTGGGCAATGGGGGTCAAGTGACTTGCCCAGGGTCATACAGCTGGGAAGTGGCTGAGGCCGGGTTTGAAACTAGGACCTCCTGTCTCTAGGCCTGACTCTCACTCCACTGAGCTACCCAGCTGCCCCCTAAAAGAGTTTTAAGTGACTTGCCCAATGTCACACAGGGAGCAAGCATCGGAGGTGGGATTTGAACCCCAGTCCTATGGCACTAGAGCCACCTCCTCTTTCTATTGTTACCATGGGCATTGTGGCCTTATACAAAGTGAAGGAGGAGAGGGATACTAAGGGAGACTATGGTGATGTAAAAAAAAGAAAAGGATGAATAACATCTTTTTAAAAAAACAAAGTTGGGGGAATTTTTATTAAGTAAATTCTCATGCACCAAAATCTCGGATCTTGTGGATGAGGTCTTCCCTTGTCTCATGCCTTAAGGTGTGATGATTAAACTGAATGTTTCATTCAAACGCTTGGCTAGAAGATGGTAGTTTTTTCGCTTCACATTACTCATTACTTCTACAGGCAGCATGTCAATACCTTCCCTATCTGATCCTGCTTCAGGATGTGATTTCAGATATGTATATTAGTCATTTTCCTCCAAAGGATTATGAATTTAGAATTAGAAGGGGACTTGGGGAATCATCTAGCCTAGGGCTCAGGTCAAATCTGACATAGCCTGACAGCTAAAAATTGTTTTTCCTTTAAAAATGAAGCTTTACCGTATTTGCCATAAATGTTTGCTTATTTAGTCCAGTCCTTTGGTTTTGTAGAGGAGGAAATGAGGCTCAGAAAGTTTTCCAAGGGGACAGCTGGGTGGCTCAGTGAATGGAGAGCCAGATATAGAGATGGGAGATTCTGGGTACAAATCTGGCCTCAGACACTTCCCAGCTGGGTGACCCTGGGCAAGTCACTTAACCTCTATTGCCTAGCCTTTACTACTCAGTACTACACATAATTGATTCTAAGACAGGAGGTAAGTTTTTTTTTTTTTTAAAGAATGTTTTCCAAGGTCATATGGGTAATAGAAAGCAGAGCTGGGAAGTCTGTTGGTTGGGTTTTGTCTATTACTCCAAATGTGGCAATTTATTCTTTCTTCAGATAGGCCCTTTGAACACTTGCCCACTTGGTATATCAGTTTACTGGAGGGAGAAATCTTTCCCCCACTTTTTCCACATGACCCAGTCTTGGCTGCTTTGTACCCTCTGGGGCATCTTTTGCAGGGGAAGGTATATTCTTTGATGAGCCAGACCAAGGGAAACCATCAGCAAACTGTCAAGAACTGGGGATACTATGATGTTGAGAGGGGCAGAAAAGGACATTCTTTGGGCATGGGCAAGGGAAAGCAGGGGTTGGCACAGATTTTTCAACCCGTGGGAGCGGATTACTTTGTTCTACAGTTCTGATCAGTGGAAGGTGGGAAGAGCAGGAGATGGGCTTGGACCAAGCATTTCAGCCATTCCATAACCTAGAAATATCTGACAGTATTTTCCCCTTTCAATCAGAAATTTCCCAATTGCTCATGAATTTTGGACCAGTGGCCACAGGATGGCAGTGTGATACGTGGAAGTCAGCATTCCTCAGACCGGCACGCCGCTCATGGGCCCAGAATGATTTTGTCTAGACTGTTACTTATTTGGATTTGTTTAATGCACACTTCCAAATTGAACCGACAGCTTGTATTATACCCATGTGTGTACAGTTTGTGTGCTTAATTATAATGTGGAATTAAATTTAAAAGGGTGAGAATGTCATTCCATTTATACGCTGCCAAAGCCAGTTTCAAATTTGCAGTTTGCATATCCTGAAGGATAAAGTTGAAAATGAAACAAGGTGAAGCTGGAATACTCAGCAACAGGCAGGGCTGGCCCTCAATCTGCCAGGCTGCGAAGCTGGCAAAAGTCATTTTTGGTGGTGTCCCCTTGTTCCCCTTTCTCATTTCTCTCTGCTCATATGCCTAATCCAAAGGTCTCCAACTACTGCCTCCCTACATAGCTTGTCTGTCACCCTTTTCCTTCCTTCCTTTGCT
>NW_025359354.1:0-2107 GCF_016433145.1 Gracilinanus agilis | reverse complement strand
CAAATTGTCTCTTCTAGACCAGTTTTCTTGGTCTGTCACTCTCTCATTGAGATATTTCATGTTTCCTTCTATTTTTTTCAGTCTTTTGACTTTCTTTTATTTGTTCTTGTTGTCTTGAGAGATCATTAGCTTCCAATTGCTCAATTCTAGCCTTTAGGGATTGGTTTTCGGCTATAATCTTTCTGTTTTCGGCTATAATCTTCTGGTTTTCAGCTATAATCTTCTGGTATTCCTTTTCGATCTGGTCATTTCTGTTGTTCAATTTGCTTATCAGTTCATTTGGTTTCTGAGCCTCACTTTCCAATTGCAAGATTCTACCTTTTAAACTGTTATCTTCTTGCCAGATCTCTTCCATTTTCCTCAAAAATCTCAGTTTTGAACTCTTCCATAGCTTGTCAGGAGTTTTCCTTATTTGAGGAGGGTCCGGATGCTTGTTTGTTCTCCTCCTCTGTTTGCTTGGTTGTCTGGATTTTCTCTGTGTAAAAGTTGTCGAGTGTTAAAGACTTCTTTTTCTTGTTGTTAATCTTTCTCTTCTGAGCTTCCTGAGACTGGGTAGCCATCGTTAGCCCAGCAGCTTCTCAGGTTTATCCTTGCGCTCAGGGTCTGTCTGCGGTCTATTGGCTCCTGAGGTCTGTCTGTTTTTTTCCAAGGTCAAGCCCCCTGGTGGACCCCCTTGCTTAATCCTCTGCCGGAGGTTTCTTTACAAGTCTCAGGGCGCTGCTTCCACAGTCGTATGCCTGTCTGCACTGGTTCCCCACTCAGGGTTTCAGAGCTTTAGCTCCTGACTGTGTCTGCCTCCACCCACGCCTCCACCCGTGCCTGCGCTCTCAGCCCGCGCTCTGCATCCTGCGTCCGCTCCCAGCGTCCTGCACCCGCGCTCAGATTCCATGTGCGCTTGCTAGCTTCCTGGGGTCCCAAATCCCGCCGCTTTCAGGAACAGGCCCCGGAGCCGCCCATGACTCAATGGGTGCCCCAAACTTGCTCCACCTCTTCCTAGCTGGCCTCGGCGCTATAGGTGTTGTGTGTGGAGGGGGTGGGGGTGGGGTGGTTGCTCAGCCCGCGATTTAGTGAGAGCTGTTTCACCCCTTTATAGCATGGAAATGCCTCGATTCCACGTACCTTCCACGCTGTGCCCTGTTGTGGGGTTCCTCCCTTCGCTGGACTTGTTTTTATGTCCCCTTGAGGAGTTTTGTGTGTTTCGGTCAGGAGAGGTTAAGAGCTGCTTCTTACTCTGCCGCCATCTTAACCTGGAACCTCCCCAGCTCAGGCCTTTTTGCCTCTCACCTAGACAATTTCAATAACCTCCTAATTGGTCTTCCTGCTCCCAGTCTCTTTCCTCTCCAATCTTTATCTTCCACACAGTTGCCAGAGACTTCCTTAAAGCATACGGTCACTGCTATTTGAGAATGTGCCAATGGTTCCTTCTGTCCTACATGATAAAATGGAAACTCCTCTGGTTTTCAGGCTCTCCACAATTTACCCGTAGCCTGTCTATCCAAGCTCATTTCACATTATTCTCCTTCATGTGCTCTACTTCCCCCCCAAAATGACCTACTTGCTGTGTCCGATAGACAACGCTATCTTTTCCATCTGATAGACACTGGTATCGATGCATGACCATGGTTGGCTAGGTGGTAGAGTAGATAGAGGTCTAGGCCTTGGAGTCAAGGAGACCAGAGCCCTGCCTCCCTCACTTACTAGATGGGTGACACGAGACAAGTCCCTTAACCCCTAAGCCACAATCTTCTCATCAGCAAAATGGAGATAATAATAAAATATTGCCCTCACAGGTTTATAGTGAAGTTCAAACGAGATGTATATAAACAACTTTCAAAACCTTAAGGAGTTATATAAATATTAGTCATTGAAAGACCCATTTCCATAAGCCAGATGGAGACTGTCCCTTTATGGGCATGAAGAACCATTCTGGACTTTATTACATATGGAGAAAGGATGCTGGAGCTCTTGACATGGAACTGGGCATGTTCATTTTGGCTCCCTGGAGGAAGGCTACCAGTGGTCTGTCTCTTTGCTAAAAGGAACAAATGGCCAGGGGCTCCTGGTTGATCCCCTGGAGAGAGAGAGAGAGAGAGAGAGAGAGAGAGAG
>NW_025359353.1:0-2837 GCF_016433145.1 Gracilinanus agilis | reverse complement strand
ATATATATATATATATATATATATGGATGCTCCCTCAAATCCCTTAACTTCCCAGTTCCCTAAACCATTCATTAAGTATGACCTCCTCCTCCTTCTACTCCACCACACTTCAGCTACACACAGAGATGGCCATACCCTTGACCTTGCCATCATTCACAAATCTTCCAACCATTCCGGGATGGGAGGTAGCCTGAATGAATGAATGAATGAATGAACGAATGAATGGAGGCAGGAGAGAGCATAGGGAAGTGGGAAAATAGGGTATTTATTTGATCAGGAGACAGCTAGATTTTAACAAGGCTTTTGACATTCCCTATGTGTGTAATCATGAGTTAGCCACTTCAGCTTTCCAGTCTTACTTTCCTCATATGCATCCACATATCCACATGTATGCAATTTTGGTGTGAACCTGTGATTTAATGGTGTAGAGAACTCTGCTTAAGCAAACTCCTTTAGACAAGCACCTGATCAACAACTTAGAGTCTCACAGAGTTGCTTGGGAACCCTGAGACGTTAATGGATTTATATAAGGTCACAAAGCCAGTTTGGAACAGAGGTAGGATCTGAACCCAAGTCTTCCTCACTCCAAGGCTGGCTTCTATTCACTGCCTTCTATTGCCTCTCCATCTATATAATGAGATGCACAATATAAGTCATGGGGGTCTTGTGAGGAATAAATGCTTTGCCTTAAAGTATAATTGTAAATGTTAGTTATTGTCGATAACTGCAAATCACAGAGCATGAACAGCTGTCACTGAAAAGGAGACAAACACTTGGTGGCAAAGATGAGCTGATGGTGCCACTGATGGTCCACCCCAGTGTGTCCACTACAGTCAATTCAATATCTAGTTCTTATTAGCAAGAGTCACTGAATTGTAAAGGTTGAAAAGATCCAATGTTGCCTATCATCTAGTTATAACAAGAACAATAATAATGCTAATGATAAAAGTCATGAGGAACCTAGGCTATACAATGGATAGAAAACCAGGCTTGTAGTTAGGAGGATCTGAATTCAAATCCAACCCCAGACACTTACTAGCCCAATTTAACCAACTGTAAAATGGGAATAATAGCAATACATACCACCCCACCCCACCCCACCCCACCCCCTGAGAGTTATCATAAAGATCAAATGAAACAATTCTTATCATACTAAGGTTAGCATAGTAGTAGATACTTAACAGAATAGGTGTTTAATAAGTGCTAGCTATTAATATTAATAATAGCAGCTAACACATATAAAACTTTAAGGTTTATAAGGAACTCTAAGCATAATTCAATTTGATTCTGAAAAAAAGCATGTGTGGAAGACTTCAGAGTTATAAAATCTCCCATTTTATAAATAAGGAACTCACATCTATGGTGGGATCTGAACTCAGATCTTCTTGACTCTGGGTCCAGAGCTCAATCCACTATTATCATTTAGTTACCAAATGGGAAATTAATAAATGTTTGTTGATTGACCTTACAAGCAAAGGTCCATAAGTCAAAATTAGCTCAGCAATGGGAATTATTCCTAAATATACCAGCCAACCTAGGGGAAATCCATTGCCCTTTTAATCTGCTTTTAGAATGCATTATTTCAGTGGATTTTTATTTATTCAGCCTAATATTGTACACTGGCCCCATAATCTGGTTTATAAAATGTCTTGCCTGAAAAATAGTTTCAGTTTCAAGGGATGTATGTTGAAAATAGGCACATAATTACATTCACATTGGCCTCATCCATATAAATGAGTGCAGGCTGAGGCTAAGTTATAATTTTATCCTAACATTAATGGGAAAAATACCCTGTGTCACCATAAGTCAGTTAGTCTTTCAACAAGTAGAGTTTCCAGTGGCTGAGTAAACTCTCTATCAAAGGGACTAAATGACTCATGGTTTATGGTACAGTGGAAAGAGCCCTGGCTTTTGAGTAAGTCAACCTGACTCTAAACACCAGCACTGTTCATGACTAAATTCCTATCAGTGCCTCCACTTTATTTCCTTCCACTCTCTTCTTAACTCTCTGAGTCTGGCTTCTGATCTCATTATTCAACTGAAATTGCTTTCTTCAGAGTCACTAACAATCCCTTAATTGCCACATCTAATGGCCTTTTCTCAATTCTCATTCTTCTTGACCTCTCTTCAGCCTCTCATCCTTTCACTGATCACCCTCTTCTCAGTGATACTCTCTTCTCTCCAGGTTTTCATGACATTGCTCTTCCCTGATTCTCCTTCCTGTCTGACATCCTCTTCTTAGTCTCCTTTCCTGGATCTTTACCCAGGCCACACTCACTGCTCTGGGGTGTCCTCAAAGACATCCTTCTCTTCTCCCTCTCTTAGTCTGATGGTCAAGAGAAAGGTTAGGGCTGGATAAATAGAAGGTGAATCATGAACATAGAATTGATCCTTGAATCCATGCAAATTATGACATCACCAACCAAAGGGATAAAGGAGAAGGAAAAGATCCAAAGAGAGGAAGTGACTTGTCCAAAGTCACGCCTAGGACCATAAGGTCATAGTTTTATGGCTATTTTTTCAGTGCTGAAAATCTTTTCATCTAGGCCAAAAATCTCTCATTTTATAGACGAAGGAAAATAAAATCTATTTGTGGCAACTCATTTCTTGCTCAATGAAAAAGAGATCTCAGAAGGAGAGAAGGAAAAAGAGGGGGTAATTTGAAGTAAGTAGGTGTCTCAATAGATAGAAAGTGAGGCTGGAGTTGGGAGGACCTGGGTTCAAATGTGGCCTCAAGACACTTCCTGACTGGGTGACACTGGTCAAGTCATTTAACCCCAATTATCTAGCCCCCTGATCTGCCTTAGAACCAATACTTGAATGATTCTAAGACAGAA
>NW_025359352.1:0-2543 GCF_016433145.1 Gracilinanus agilis | reverse complement strand
TTCTTTCTCTTTCCCCTCACCTTCTGACTTAGACTTGGTACAATTATCATTTCCTAGGCAGGAGAGTGGTAATGGCTAGACAATTAAAGTTGTGACTTTCCCAGGATCACACAGCTAGGAAGTGTCCAATGCCATTTTTTAACCCACATCCTCCCAACTCCAGGCCTAGTGTCCTCTCCACTGAGTCACCTAGCTACCCTGACAATCCATTTTTCCTAAGGCATAAAGGGGAGTTGGTAGGTGTTAAATGAGGGAGCATCCACAGAGATGAAATCACAAATTGTTCACAGTGTTGAAATATAAATATTGGTGTAAATACTGATTGCATCCTTATCTTCTTTTTTCTCTTTAACATGTGTGAGTCTTGCCATTCTAGCCAAATTGGAAATTTCCTGAAGGCAATGACTATGGCTTAGAACCTCACTCAACTCTTAGGCTTTAGCAACATTTAGTGAGCCAATGACTAGTTAGTTGCTCCAGGTTGGACTGTCTACTTTCCAAAAGACAGCTAATTAATCTGACCATCTAATTCATATAAAATGTTAATCATTCCATTTTCCCCTAACAGGTGCAGTTGTGTTGTGTTTTTAATTAAGGACTTCTAGGAAGCCCAGTGGAGTAGCATGACTACATTTCAGGTCTTTTGATTAATGGAATCACAGAACATAAATCAGAGTGGGAAGTGACCTTAGAACATAGAATAATATTAGATCCAAAAGGAACCTTAACTTGTAGAATGCCCGAGATAAAAAGAAATGTTAGAACACTAAATATAAGAACTAAAAGATCATAGAACTAGAAATGGGAAGGAAACCAAAGGCCATCTGACCTAGTCTCTTCATTTTACAAATGAGGAAACTGAGGCCTGGGATGGAAAAGTCATTTGCCCAAGATCATACAGCTGGCAAGACTCAGAGGTGGGATTCAAACTCAAATTCCCTGACTCTAAAGATAGCATTCTTTCCAAGGAATCGCAGTGTTTCCCCCTGGCCAAGCTCTTCCATTTTGTAGGCATGAAAACTGAGGCCCAAGGAAAGAAAGATATTTGCACACAGAAAATAACCAGCCTTGCCAGAACGAGATCATTGCTCAGTTTCCTATTTCTCTTGGCCCAAGCTCTCCTATGCTCTCATATAACATGAACACCAGAGCACACGGAAGTTAATTCCAGCTGTACCCCCTTTCTTGCATCCATTCTTCTGATGAGAAGGTGAAGGACCCCTGGGTTCACAAACAGAGAGCCTCCACTACTGTTTCAGTCATCTTCTATCATGGGGCCTGGCGCCTGTCTCTTCCTAAGGAGGCTCCAATATGTTTCCCATTACACAAGCCAGGCACACTCTATAAAGAAGGCGTTTATGGTGAAGCCATAGGTATTTCCACGAAGGCCAATGTCAGAAGTCTCCTTGAAATACAAGCTTGCTATTGACAGTTTGATAGTAAAGGCCTGAGGTCTGAAATAGAAGCTATAAACAGACTCCAAAGATGGATGGATTTGAATATGGCTCTCTGCCTTCCTAGGAATCCAACCAAAGAAAGTCACAGCTGGAAGGGACCTAAGAAAACTCCTAGTCAAAACTCCTCATTTTAAAGATACATTATATTACAGATATGAAAACTGAGGCCTAAGAAGAGAAGGGACTTGTCCAAGGTCACATGGTGGTAAGTTTTGGAACCTAGACTTCAATCAAGGTCCTCTCTTGGTCCAAGGTCCAAACTCAGTGCTTTTCTTACTGTGCTACCCCCTGGTCTATAAGGCTGGCTGGGAACTCTTCTGTCTCACTTCTGATGCATCAGGACTCAGTAAATGCAGTCATGTAATCCAAAGAACCCTAGCTTGGGAGCCAAGAGACTTGAGTTTCAGGCCTACTTCTATTACTAACTCCATGTAAGACCTTAAAAAAAAATCAATCAAGAAACATTTATTAAGTACCTACTATGTGCTGGACATTGTCTTGGGCACAGAACAGGGGTCGGCAACGTATAGCTCTCGAGCCATATCTGGCTCTTTTGAGGGCCAGATATGGCTCTTTCTGCAGGAGCCATAAAGTCCATTTTTTTTCAGGCGCTGTTACAGGAGCGGCACTGTGAGCACTGTACGGCTCTCACGAAATTACATTTTAAAAAATGTGGCGTTTATGGCTCTCACGGCCAAAAAGGTTGCCGACCCCTGGCCAGAAGATACAAAGCCAAAAATTAGACGTATCCTGCCCTGACAGAGCTTACATTCTAGTCAATGAAACAGCAGGTAAACACACACACAAACACACACACACACACAATTCAAACTAATTGAGGAGAGTTAAAAGCCACTATCAGTAGTTTGGAGAGTCAGGAAAGTAATCCTAGAAAAGGTAGTATTTGAGCTGCTTTCAATTTCTATTTACCCTCTGAATCTAAGATAGTGGGGCAATTTTCTTTGATAATCTTACTTTCCTTCCTTCTTTCTTTCTTTCTTTCTTTCTTTCTTTCTTTCCCTTCCTCTCTTTTTATTCTTTCTCTCCTTTCCCTCTTTTTCTCCTTCTTTCTTTCTTTCCTTCTTT
>NW_025359351.1:0-3837 GCF_016433145.1 Gracilinanus agilis | reverse complement strand
AGAGAGAGAGAGAAAGAGAGAGAGAGAGAGAGAGAGAGAGAGAGAGAGAGAGAGAGAGGAGGGGGGGGTGGGGGGCAGGCAACCAGGCAGTTAAGACACAAGACAAGTCTTGAAGGGACTTAGGGAAACTCAGAGTAGAAGATGAGGGGATACAACTTCAGACAGGGATGCCAGTCAATCACCTTCAGAGAAAAAGAATGGCATATTGTGTTTGAGGAACTATCACTGGGTCAGTACGCTCAGAAGGAGCTACTACAGGAAAGTGTTAAAGAAAAATGGGTAGAAGATGGAGATATGTGTATAATGATAATGATGATGTGTATCTGTCTATGATCTCAACTGCAATTGGCAGGGAGGAACACCTACTCCTTTCACCCTGGTTGTTGCTGTAAATTATCCCCCTCTCCCTGACAGGGTTGGTTGATAACCTGTCAGTGATTCCTTTAACAGCTGCTCAAGTAAGGACCCTTGAGAGGCTGGGTGGATGGTTAACCTCTCCGGGCCCAACCTGGGGGTGGATAGATTGGTAATGGGCTATTGATTAGCTTTGGATGATGATCAGGATCTGACTGCATATTTGAACTCCCTTCCTTATTAAACACTTTTTTATCTATAGGTAGGGAAAGGATAACAAGGTCGAGGATTGGGGAATGGAAACCCTATTGCTCTACTGTCTATTAAACTAATTGATAATCAGGACTGCAGGCTACTAAGCTGGTGAAGGCTTGAGGTCTTCATCCTCTCTCTATCTCTGGCCAGACCTGGCCACAGCCAAGCCAAAGAATAGGGAAGGCTATTGCTGCAGATAAATATTGATGGCCTTTAATCTCTCAGTTCTCTTACCAATAGTGTTGATGGTTCACTAGCTCTCACAGTCTAGCAAGGAAATAGATTCAGGCTTTTCCCACCCTCTTCTTCTTCAACCCTTCTACCCTTCAGTCACCTTCTGCCCAGTTTGATTCACAGAGGCTTGCTCGATCCTCAACTCAGAGATCTGTGATCTTCAATTCTCAGCCTCTGAGTTGAGAGACTTCCTCACTGAAGCTGTCAGGGGGTATTTAGGGTGGGGCTAACTGACATTTGTCCCTGGCTCACAGCATCTGAGAACATTCCGAATCTCTCAACTGCCATCCCTGTCAGTTGCATCCATCACATCCCAGATTAATGATTATAACAAAAGAAAATACAAGAAGATCAGAAAAGTAGAAAGGGGCTAATTTATAAAGAGGTTTAAATACCAAACAAAGGAGTTCATATTTCAGCCTGGGGTAAATATGGACTTTGTAGAGTTTACTCACCTGCTGATACCTATATTTTAGAAAAATCACCTTACTAAATGTTTATTCTTAATACTAAAAGTTTTCTAAAATAATTTTTAAGGTTATAAAAAGAATGTCATTGCACATAAATAATTAAAGGAAAAGTTAAATGAGCTAAAGAGAGAAAGATAGCAAAACTACATCAGGGAGAAATGTACCTCCTTTTAAATTTCATTAGTCCTCTTTTAAATCTCACAGATAAATCAAACCAAGACATAAACAAGAAAGAAATTAAAGATTTGAATAGAACTTTAGAAAAGCAAGGTGTGAAAGACTTCTGGGGAATACTGAATGGGAACCAAAAGGAATATACATATTTTTCAGTCATACACAGTAATTTACAAATGAAAAAATACAGAAAAGTAGAAATAATAAACACATTTTTAGATATCAAAATATGTTAAATAAATGGTCACTAAATGGTCATAGAGGAAATGGCTAAAAAAACCAGATCTCATTCCAAATAATTGTAAAATGCATAAAATATAAGGAGATTGATCTAACATAGCAGAGAATAGCACTTGTAGGGATCCAATTATAAAGTATTTCTTAAAAAAAATTTTTAATTAAGAAAGAAAAACTAAAGTAGCTACCAAAATATTTAGGGCTTATAAAAATATAATCAAAACAACAATACTAATCAAATTATCAAAATAATACTTTATAAAACTTAATATAATATCAATTAACTTGGGAAAATGTAAGATCTGGAATATCGGGAAATAATGTAAAGTGTAGGGACAAAGGGGAAGTAGCACTTCCAGGGCAAACTATATTATAAAGTAGTAATCATTAAAACCACTTGGTATTAGTTAAAAAACAGAGAGGTAAATCAATGGAACAGACTAGAAGAGTGAGAATCATAAACAATGGAAAATATAAAATACATAGGAAAGAATTCCATATTTGATAAAAATTGCAGAGAACACTGGAAGATAGTATGGCAGAAGTTAGACTCTGGCCAATACTTTTCATCATATTCTATAATACATTTCAAATGGATATATTTTCTTTATATTAAAATTCATGTAAGAATATTAATAAAGTATAAGATCATATACTTTTCACATCTATGGACAGCAGATGTATTCATAAGCAAATAAGTAGGGGCAATTACAAAAGTTAAAAGATAACTTTTATGACATGAATCTGAAAAGCTGCTGCATAAACAAAATTAATGTATATAGGATAAGAAATGATATGGTAAAATAATTGTTTTAATAAATGAAGTTTCTCTGAGAAGAATTTGGTAGTCAAGAAATATAGACAATTAACAGGCGTATACATATATAATATAATAATGATGATAATGATAAACACTTTAATAATGATGATGGCTAACATTTACATGATATGTGATGGAAGTTATGTGAAAGCACTTTACAATTATCATCTCATTTGATCCCTACAACAACTCTGGGAGGTAGTTGTGATTATTATTCTCATTTGACAGACAAGGAAATTGAGTGAGTGTCTAAGGTCAGACATTGAATGTATAAGTCTTAAAAGGTTTTATTATCATAAGGTCAGAAGTAAAATAAGGATATCCATTATTGCCACTAACAATATTTGAAATAAGGCTAGAAATACTAAGTATCATTACAGTACATGAAAAAGAAATTGAGAAACTAAGCAAAGACCAAAAAAAAATAACCCATTACTTTTTGCAGGTGGTGTGATTTACTTGCAGAATTCTAAAGTCAACTAAAGAAAATTAAATTTAAAAAAAATCAATTAACTTTCAAAGAAAGTAAAAGATATAAAATGAACTCACACAAGTCATCAGCATTTTTTACACCTCCAAAAATATCCAAAAGGAAGAGAGAAAAAGAGGAATTCTACTTAAAATAAATATATTATGTATAAAATGCTTGGAAGTTTGCTAAGACAAATCTAGGAACTATATAAATAGAACTACAAAACATACATTGCAGAAATACATATGTAAGTAAATGAGGAAAAATTAAGGTAGAAGAAGCCAATATTATAAAAATGACAATTATTATCAAAGTTAATTTACCTATTTGGTGCCATACCAATTAAATTACCAAAGGATTACTTTATAAAGCTGAGAAATATAATAGTGAAATTAATCTGAAAGGAAAAAAGATTAAGAATTTCAAGGGGAATAATGAAAGAAAGTGTGAAGCAAGTTTTTAAAAAAATATATATGTCAGTATACTCACACAAAGAGGCCATCTAGAGTACCATATAAAAAAAACATAATACACTGCAGCAATCATCAAAAAATTAACAATGAGATTAGATTAAAATTAATAAAATATATAAGCCTTAGGTTAATTTAATTAATTACAGGAAAACAAAATTATGACATATAAAAAATGAAAAAGGTGAGTTCACTTAAAAATTATTAGAAAATATTTTGAAATAGAGGGGCCTATCACAGAAATAAATTAGGTATACAATATATAGTAGCAAATGTTCACTAAAAGTTAGTATTGATAAACAGATTTTGGGATCTGAACTACTCAAGTTAAAACTCATTATGTGACAAAAA
>NW_025359350.1:0-5419 GCF_016433145.1 Gracilinanus agilis | reverse complement strand
TATATATATATATATATATATATATATATATATATATATATATATATATATATATGAGAGGAGTTGAGAAGAGAAGGCAATAAGCATTTATTAAATGCCTCCTATATATCAGGCACTTAGCTAAGCATTTTATGAATCCTCAGAACATCTCTGTGAGGTAGCCGCTATCATTATCTCCATTTTACAGTTGAGGAAACTGAAGCAGACAGAGCTTAAGTGACTTGTCCAGGATCATATAGATACTAGATGTTTGAGACTAGATTCAAATTCGGGTCTTCCTGACTTCCAGTCCAGCTCTCTACCACTCTCCCACCTAGTTGCCTCTAGATTTATTAGATATTAGATCTCTACTTAAATCCAACAGGATGTTCAGAATTCCAATTCTCTGGTAACGTTAAATTTGCTTTAGTCTTGATCCATAGCCATAAAGGATGCTTTTTACAAAAAAAGCAAGCTACAACCTCCAAACTTAACAATAACAGCTAGCATTTGCAATGAGCTTCGCAGTACTAATTATTTTATTTTCGCAAATCTAGGAGGTAGATGCTATCCCATTTTACAAATAAGGAAAATGAGGCAGACAGAAGTTATCTGACTTGTCCAGGATCCCTCAACTGGTGTCTGAGGCGCTGCCCTCTCCAGTGTTCCATTCAGTTATTTTTGGCAGAACCTGGATGAGATCGACCACATGTAATCATCAAGAAAGTTAACATTATGTAGAGCTTCACTAAGAAAGGCACGATGTCCCCAAAAGAAGGCAATGGTGATCCTGCTGGTTAACCACATCAGATGTTTCATTCATTTAATGGGTATCAACTTTTAGGATAGGTATTAATACATTTGAGAGTCTCTAGGGTAAAGAATAAATTCACTCTGAAACTTTCAAAAGCAGAAAAAAATCAAATCTTTCTTCCACACAGTGACTTTTCAAATGTTTGAACACAGCACATCTTTTCCAAATATTCCTTTCTCTAGGATAAATGCTCCCCAGTACCTTCAATCCGTCCTCATAGGATATTATGTAGTGAATATAGTACTGAGTTTTGGTCAAATTGATTTGAATCTTGCCCTAAATTCTCACTAGTTAAGCATGAATTATTTCTCTTTGAATCTCAGGTTCCTTCTCTATAAACTGAGGATTAAAAAAAACTAATATCTGCCTCACAGTTTATTATAGAAATTGCTCAATAAGCCTTAAAGAGATATATCAACATGAACACTTAGGATTCCCAGTTTAGTAAGCCTTCCTGAGAGTAAATAAGATTACTCTGACCTCACCTATTATTGAGATATGGATTAAGAAGCAAAAAGACCTGGGTCAATCCTACCTCACATACTTACTAATTAATTGCATGATCCTGGGCAAGTCAGTTAAAATCTCTCTGCCTGAGAGATCTGTTTGCCATCTGTAAGAAGGGAATACTAGTAGCATCTATTTCACAAGGGTTTTGCAAGACTCAAATGAGATAATATTTGTAAAGTGCCTTGGCAACTGTAAAGGATTACATGTGTGTGGTGAAGCCATATGGGCACTTTGTGACCATTGCTTGCTTTCCTATGCATTCACTAACCATGACTTTGGTGACATGTTCTAGAATTTCTCTCCCTCCTTGGGGTGGCTTAAAGCCATGGGCATACTGTAGGTTAATTTGATATTTATTTTCCTACCTTGGGCATATATTACAGTGAGTTACTATTCTTATAATGAGGAAGAGTTTCAACATTTAACCTAAATCTTTCCTAATGCAGTTGGAGTCCATTTCTCCCAAATAATAAGCAATACATTTTTATAACATTTTTAATTTCTTTGAAAAACAGTTCATAAATCTTTCTGGAATCTCCCAATAGGCATATAGCATAAAGAGGAGATTATTATCCTCATTCTATAAATTTGCTTAAGGTCACACACAGAGTTTGTAGTGGACTTGAGGGTTGGACAATGCTGCTTCCTTTTTATGTTCTCATGGCGTCATGTTACAGTGGGAAAAAATGCTGAGTACAAGATCCTATATTCAAATTCTACTTCTGATGGTTTCTCTCTCAATAAACTTGTTTAAATCGCTTAACCTCCCTGGGTCTCTGTTTCTCAACTGTAAAATGAAGGCGTTGGAGTAGATGGCCTCTGAGGTCTCTTTCAATTCAAGATTTTATCCACTTGTTTTCTAGATCTGTCATACAAGTATACATGACTAAGCATGCATTGGTTTTCACTTTTTTCAAGCTCTATAATCTCATTTTTTTAAAAAAGGACAAAAGCTGCTTTCTTTATATGTCAGGGGATTGCTGAATGTTACAGGTAAAGAGAATTTCCCTTTTCTTGATAAGGATAAGGCAGTGGGGAAGATTCCGAAAGGGGAAACGTTTGGACCAAGTTTACATAGCTCCTGACAGTGGAGGGAGTAGAACTCAGGCCATTTGATAAATAGCTTTTAATTATTTTTGTTGATTTCCCTTCTGTTAGCAAAGGGGGTAGTTAGGTGGGGTAGTGGATAGAGTGCTTGGACTAGAAGCAGGAAGACATCTTCCTGAGTTTAAATCTGGTCTCAGACAGTTCCAAGCTGTGTGAATCTGGGCAAGTCACGTCACTCTGTTGCTTCAGTTTTCTTTGTGAAAAGAGTTGGAGAAGGAAATGGTAAACCACTCTAGTATCTTTACCAAGAAAACCCCAAATGGGGTCATGAAAGGTGACACAACTGAAGGGGCTGAACAACTATCAGCAATGACTGTAGTATCAGTGTACACATTCCTTTTTATTTTTAAAATATTACTTTATGAGTCCATCTTCCACCCAGCTGGCAAATTGATTTTCCTAAAGAGGAAGGCTAACCATGTTACCTCCCTATTCAATCAACTCCAGTGACTTGAACAGTATGCTGGTAAATGTTTAAAGACTATCTCATCAGCAATATATATATATATATATACCAAAACACTTTTAAATTTTAATCTGTATTATTAGTGTTTTTCCATCACCTTCTTAGGTCTATACAATAAAAGAATAAAATGAAAAAGAAACTAATAAATCAAGATCTGCTATCAGTATAAATTTAATAATTGTCTCTTCAATTAGACTGAGAGCTCCTTGAAAGGAGGGGTTCCTTTTTTACCTTCTCTTTGTATCTCTATGTGCATAACACATCACCTGGCACACAGTAGAAGCTTACTCATACTTATTAAATTGCCTTGACTAGACATCATTATTGCTTCATTTTCAACTCTTGGTCTACTTTGAACCTGAGATCTTTTTCTGATTTTCTTGTAGCCATTCTCCAATAGGAATGTGTGAATTATACGTTCTCCTCCCATTATCTCTTGCACTTACTGACGTTCAATTTTCTGTGACTTTTCCAGGAGAGCTATATATTGGTGGACAGGAACACTTCTACTTAGAGACTCACTGCACCATTGCTGTCCCTAAGGGTGAAGAAGGAGAGATGGAGCTCTTTGTGTCTACCCAGAATACAATGAAGACTCAGGTAAGCAAAGGACTCAATTAATGGATGAGAAAACGGATTTGACAAAAAATGCAAAGTGCTGAGATTCCTGTTGGCTGAGAAACTATAGAGAGGCAAAACTGAACTAAAAATCAGAGGACCAACAATTTAGAGTTGAAAGGGACCTTGGGGCCATCAAATCCTCTCTTCTCATTATAAATAAAAGGAAAATGAAACAGACAAGTAGTGAAATGGTTTTGCCTTTGCTATTTATTGTTTAGTTGTGTGTGACTCTTCATGAACCGATTTTGGGATTTCTTGACAAAGATACTGGAGTGGTTTGCCATTTTCTTCTCCAGCTCATTTTGAAGAGGAGGGAGTTGAGTTGAACAGAATTAAGTGACTTACCCAGGGCCACCAAATTAGTGTCTGAGACTGTATTTGAACTCAGGAAGATGAGTCTTCCTGACTACAAGCCCACAGTACCTTTCCCTTACACCTAGGTTCTTGTCCTGGTTTTGCCACTTATTCTTTTTGTGACTGTGGGTCAGATAATTTCTCCTCTTTGGGCCTCAGGTTCCATGTCTATAAAATGAAATGTTGTGACTAAGTTATGTGCACGGTTCCTCTAATATCTACTATCTCTGACACTTGGATGTTCTGCATTTTTATGTTTGTACATCATCTTATACAAATATCTCATTTTTCTTTGGATAAAGTCTTTATATTGCATTGTGTCCAAGAATATCAAGGTGATTTCCCTCTGGGTTCTGCCAGGATGAGACCATCTTTGAAGAACTGTGTTAAGTTCTGGGTACCATATGTTAGGAAGACCATTATTAGCTGGAAAATATCAGCAGAGGGCAAGTAGGATAGTGGTTCAGTCATTTTTAGTTTTGTCTGGTTCTTCCTGACCTCATTTGGAATTTTCTTATCAAAGTACTGGAGTAATTTTCAATTTCCTTTTCCAGCTCATTTTTCAGAAGAGGAAACCAAGGCAAACAAGGTTAAGTGACTTGCCCAGGGTCACATAGCTAGTGTCTGATGCCAGATTTGAACTCAGGAGTGCCACCTCACTGCCAGGAAGGATAGTAAAAAGATTTGAATTTGTGCCATCTAAGGATCAATGGAAAAAACTGGATCTGAGCAGAGTGAGATAGTGTTTAACTTGCAGAAGAGAAGACTGGAGTGGGAGGGGTGGGGAGAAGGTGGGGGGGGGTGAATGGTGAATATTGTATCTTTAAATAATTGAAGTACTGCACTGGGGAAGGGAGATTGGAGCCAGGAACAATAGGTAGAAATTATAGTGAGGCCAATTTAGACTTGGTGTCAGGACAGATTTCTTCACAGCCAAAGCTATCTAAAAATAAAATGAACTTCCTTAGGTGCCAGTGAGCCTTTCTAATGGAGGTTTTCAAGTTGAATAACCACTTGCTGACTATTGTAGAGGGCAAAGGCCTTTCAGACTGTGATATTTTGGGTTCAATCTCTTTCTGGTGAATAGTAGCTATAGTGTGACCAGATTTAAGGATGAACATCGAGAGCTTTGCTGGTAAATATTTAATAACTGACTTTCCAGATCAAAAAAAAAAAAGGACACAGGATACACTTTTACATTTAATCTGCATTATTAACATTTTCTCTATCACTTTCTTAGATCTTGACAATCAACAAAACAATAGATCAAGCTGTGATTTGTAGCTTTTGAAATTTCTAAAAATGTAAAAGTTTACTCTGAAAGTTTAACAGCTATAGGATCTGGCCCCAACACACCCTAGTCAGGCCTATAGTCCCTGCAAAGCAGGGCAACTGAGGCTGGTGAGTTATTTGAGTTAGGGAGTTCTGGACTAGAGAGGGTTAAAACTGGTGGATCAAGTGCTGCCTCAAAGTTCAGCATCAATATGGGGGCAAAGAGTGGTGAGCAAGGCTACCTAGGGAGCGGTAAACCACTGTAAATCATAAGCAGAACAGTTCAAAGTTTCCTG
>NW_025359349.1:0-4317 GCF_016433145.1 Gracilinanus agilis | reverse complement strand
ATATATATATATTTTTTTTTTAAATTCACAGCCCCCAGGTTAAGAAACCTTGGTCTACTCTAAGATAAACTTGGAGGTCCCTTCCATGTCAAAATCTATGATGGGGAGTTGCAAAGAGAACCAAGTCATTTATTGGGACAAATGAAGCCACTGATGACAGCCCAGGAAATGAACAACTTCAGCCAGTGCTGGGAAATTTCTTTAATGAAAGGCTCCCTGAACCTGCCCAGCTCAGCAGAATCTAAGTTTTCGGAGGGCAGACACCTTTTCTTTTCTTCTCGGAGCTGCAGCACCTAGTTCAATGTCGGCACATGGTAGGGTCTTAGTAAGTCCTTGTTGAATGAAATCCATTCCCAAACTCACTTTGAAGTTCTACTTTTCAGTGACCCTAATTTAGCATCGACCCACCAGAATGATTCTAAGTGGCCAAACTTCAGGATTAAGAAACACTCCAAAAAAGAGAGACAAAAGCTCATAAATCCTAGTAGCTAGAGGTAAGAGTATATTGGAGGCAGAAAAGAAGGATTTTCTCCTAGGATTGTCTTCTACAAGAATGTCTAAAATCAAAACTGCCCCAGAATTGGGAAGTTTCACCGCCCTATTTACTCCCCCTCAAAAAAAAAAAATTAGGGTGTGAGGAACAGGTGAGAAAGAAAAGAACAAGAACACCCACACTCTCAAAAGAGCTGCAGACAGCCAAAGTTTGCAAAAGGTTCCCGGGACAAAACGCGGTTGAGGGGTGTCGTGTAACAACCCCCAAAGCACCAAAATGGAACCGGGACAGTGGGAATGAGCCCCGGGAAACGGCTGCCCCTTTTCTAAGTAGAAGGAAAGTGGTCCTCCCGTCCCGGTGCTCACCGAAAGAATGGCTGCGGCCACTTGGGCTTCTGAAGGAGATGTAGCAGAGGTGACAGCTAAGTCCCCCACATGTGGCCGCCCAGGGCATGCCGGGGACCCCTAGCGGGCGCTTGGGAACAAAGTAAAACAAACCCCAGGGAGGCACTGCTTGGAGGTGGGGGGCGGTGTCTCTGACTCCCAGGAAGCCCAGGCTGTGGGGCTTGAGGGTCGTGTTTGACCCACTGCTCCCTTCCAAAGGTTCAGAGCCTTTTCCTTTAGGAGAAGAGGGATCCCGAGGGCCTCCTTACTCGAGGACAGCCTTGGCAGGCGAAAGGAGGAGGGGCGCAGTTGTTCTTCCCAGACCAAGTAGTCCTGGTCCAGTCCCAGTTCCAGCTCGGTAGCTCGCAACGTCTCCCTCCTGCTGCCTGCCCCTCAGCACCCTGCGCGCCCTGCCTCCTTCCCTCCTCTTCACGCTGAGTGCACAGGGGCCCCAGAGAGCCCCCTCCACCTGCCTCCTCCCTGCTTTTCAGGGCTCCCCGGAACTAGGGTTCCTGGCTCGGCTTTGGGGCATCCCCCCGAGCCCCAGGGGGAGACTCGAAAGAGAAACAAGATCTCCGACGGCCGGGCGCACACCTCTCCACACACCCAAATTTGTGCACACACTACCGTGCACTAATGCACACCGCACAGCGACAGCGCGCACACGCAGCCGCTCGTTATCCCTCAGCAGCACACACACCCCCATTAACGTGCCCCCCACAGCACGCTCTCATTAATGCGCGCCCTAGCTGAGCGCACACACCCCCTTAGTTGGCGATGCACACATTCTGCCGCCCACCCAAGAACGTGTGTGCACACACTCACTCACACTCATCCTCGCCCTCCTCCGAATCCAGAGCCGCCCGAGCCGCCGTCCCTTCGGTACCGGAGGCACTTGCTTACCTTCCGCAGCAGCATGCTGGAGCCTACCCGGGGCCGGAGCCGGAGCCGCTGGGACGCCCGGGAACCGGGTGCTCAAGCCAACCGGCCGAAGAGCACCAGTGACAGCGCGGCGCGCTCTAGCCTGAGCCCGAACCCGTGCGGGAGCCAGAGCCCCCAGAGATGAGCCAGGGATTGCGCCCGTGGAGCCCGCAGAGCTGAGCTCGCCCCTTCCCGCACATGCGTGTGTGCGGCGCCTCCGAGAGGTGGCCGGAGACTCTGCAGCTGCTGCTGCTGTTGCCGCCGTCACCGCCGCCGGAGGCGGAGGGCACGGGCTTCCACGAGCTGGACACACACTCACTCCCGCCCACTGGCCCGGTGCGCACTATGGAATAACAGAGAGCTAAATGCACAGAGGGAATTAGAAAAGAAAAGTTGGAGCCTGGTTCTTGAAAGGTTTTAAATGCCAAGGGAGGTTTTTATTCATCTTAGAGCCTCTGGGGAGCCACCGATGTTTGCTGAGGGCAGCGGGTGGAGCCGCGGCCCAAATTACACCCCAGAGACATCTTTCTATCTCCCCACTGGACGCAAAGACATTTTGGCCCGCTCGAAAGTTCCTCTCTCCCCTAGTGCTCAGTCTCGAACAGCTTCACGCTCCCAATCCTAAACTGAGAGAGAGAGAAGTGCATTTCTGCTCCCCCCCCCCCCCAGCTAGTTTTGAAAATACGGAGGGATCCCGATGCGTACAGTAGAAAGATAGGGTAGAGGGTTGCATGACTTCCATAAAGGAATCCAGGGGCCCCGGGCGAAATTCTTCGGTTGCTCTGAATGTGGCAAATGAAACAGTGCCAAGTCAAAAAAAGGATTTCGAACAACTGAAGGGAAATCATTTGGATAGCACCGCTCTTCACCGGCCAAATGAGCGAGGGGAATTGGTGTTAAGGCTTAGAAATGAGCTCGCATTTCTCAGTCTGCTGTGACAGGTGAACAGGACAGGTATCAGGGAACACTCCGAGGCTTAAATGCCTATAAACACTTCTGCCAGACATTTGAGAATTCACATTGTTCTGCCTGCCAATCAAACTCTCGGGAACATAACTAGTTATTGACTGGAGATGAATCAGCCTATTATTTAACGTTTATAGAGTATCGATGGGATCCTGGAGAAGGTACCATTAAACAGAGCAGGTAGCTTTACGAGCTCGTTAAGTAAAGCGTCGCGTTTGGATTTCTATGTCTGCCTATCGCCTGGGTGGTGGTGGGTGATGGCTGGGTTGCTGCGTGACAGGTAGACACTAATGGAACCCATCTGCTCCTCTCTTCTCTCTTCCCTTTCTTCAGTCAGCTGCATATGCTTTTCCTCTTTTGAATACCTTTAGATTGATAGTTGTAGCTCGGTAGGCAGCATATTACAGTGGAAAGTTTGCTGGATTTAGGGACCTAGGTTAGCCGCCAAGTGGGCCCCACTGGCTGATTGTATGTCCTTGGTCAAATCTCTTAACCTTGTTGAGTTTCAGGGGAGAGTGAAACTCGCAGGACTTATCTCACCAAAGTCCCTATAAGAATCAGATAAGATCTAGAGCAGGCGCAGGGCAGGCTAGGGACTGTTTTGAGTTTGTCTTTATATCTTAGGAACCAACTACCTCCAGAAAATATGCAAGCCTCACCTCCCTAGGGGAGTTAACCCTTTTAGATTTGGAACTCCACCCTAATGCTGGCCTGCAAACTCGGCTAACCCATTCTATCTAGCTGGCCCCAGACCCCTTTTCTTATCCCATCTTATCCCAATTACCCCCACAGAAAACAGCTTACCCCTGCACCTTGCCAACTGATTTTTTGTATAATTGTGCATGTCCCCCCCCTTACCTCCTCCCTCTTGCTTGGCAACAATAATCATGTCAAAACTACCTTTTCACTGGAAAGCTTATGACAGCCAACTTCCTTTATTCATAATCTTTTTTACTCCCCAGGCCAACCCTCCCTATTTCCTGGTTACCTTTCCTCTATATGGGTTTTCTTACCTATTCAAATGTAAGCTCTTGAAGGCAGAGATATTCCTACTTTTGAATGTATGGACAAGAACCAGTGTGAAATGAAATAAATCAGCTGATATTTCTGACTAGTGATCATCAACAACGGAGAGAAAGACAACATTTGGGTTCTATAGATACCTACAACATCCTGTGAAGAGCTGAAAATGGCATGTGAAAAGACAAAGTTGAGTAGAAAAGTTAACAGGCAGCATCCATGGAGGCACAGTGAATTGAGATTTGGGTCCAGAGACAGGAGATTCTAGGTTCAAATTTAACCTCAGGCACTTCCTGGATGTGTGACCCTAGTCAAATCACTGAACCCCCTTTGCCTAGCCCTTACCACTTTTCTGTCTTGGAACCAATACACAGTATTGATTCTAAGATGGAAGGCAAGGGTTTTTTAAAAAATGAGGAGCATCTGGCCTTGGGCAGGTGATGGTGAGAGTAAAGGGAAGGGTGTGTGTGTATGTGTGTGTGTGTGTGTGTGTGTGTGTATTCTATATGCATGTATATGTGTGTATGTGTGTGT
>NW_025359348.1:0-2630 GCF_016433145.1 Gracilinanus agilis | reverse complement strand
AGAGAGAGAGAGAGAGAGAGAGAGAGCACAAAAACCACAGGCAATAGAAAGAAAGGCCAACTGTAGGATGGCACCTGAGCTAGCAGGAAGCTGACTTCTAAAAGGTAGAAGTGAGGAGAGAGGCATGGGGGTCCACTTGGACAAAGATGCAGAGAGAGGAAATGAAATGTCGTGTTTCAGGAGTAGCTCACAGGTTACTGTAATAGTGAATGGTGGCGGGAGTAATATGAACAAGACTGAAAAGCTAGGACAGAGCCAGATTGTAGAGGGTTTTAAATATCAGGCTGAGAATTTTTTATTTTATGCCATGGGTAATAAATAGAGTGCCAGTGACAATGGTCATATCTCTATATACTAAGACTTTGGGGTCACTCCATATAATTAATTCTTTTTCCCTGACTCCAGCTTTTATTAAAGAGCTCTTTATTTCTTTCCTTAGAGATTTTTTTTCTCTTTCTTCAGTGTATTTTTTCAGGGCTTCTGGTTCTTCTCTATTTCTCTGATGATCATGGTACACTATCTGCTTATTGTTAGCTTTGGGTAATGAAGGGAGACCTAATCCTCAGAATTTGGAGGGATCTGAGTTCTAGACCTATTTCCAGCTTGTGAGGCTCTGTGCAAGGCCCTTAGACCTCAGCTTCCTCATTTGTAAAAAATGGGGAGGATGGGTTTAATGCTATTTGCCTCAACAGCTTGTTATGATAAAAGGGTTTTGGAAACATTAGAGGCCAGTAGAAATGTGAGTTATTATGACTATTTTTTGCAAATAAAACATGTGCTTTCTGTTTAGAGGTACAGTGGAAAGAGCAGGGGATATCGGTCCCAGCTGATTCTGGTGTTCACTCGCCATGTGACTGACTTTAGACTTCCTCTCTTGGTGACTGAGTTGCCTGATGTATAAAAATGGGGAAATAATATTTAGACTATATACCTCACAAGGTGGTTGTGAGGGAAGTGTTCTCCAAACTATAGAAACACTCCATAAATGTGAGTTATTATAATTCAACATTTTTCTAAAATTCCCCCTCTGCCTTGAAGACTATTGGGAACCAGAGTCCCATTAGACTGAGAGCTCTTGGAGGGAGTCTTTGGCCTTTTTATTGCCTTCCTAGTGCTTGGCACAGTGTCTGGCACATACTAGGTGCTTAATTATTGTTTAGTGACTATTATTTGACCAAGACCAGTCACACTACACTGTCTTATTTACACGGGCATACCCACAGGCAATGATGATGATTTAAGAACATTTGTTAATGTCCCTTTTCAAATGAATATTTTCCTGTATATCTTCTTCTGTCAGTTACATGTGAAGGTTTGAGTGATTCAGTGAGAAAAGCACTGGATTTGGAGTCACAGGAACTGTGTTCAAATTTTGACTCTGCTATTTATTACTTGTGTGATCTTAGATTAATCATCTTTGAACTTCAATTTCCTCATCTGTCAAAGGAGAGGTAGAGGAGATGATTTCTAAGGGTTGTTTTTTTTCCCAGCTCTATAATCCTCTTTTTATGGTGTACATTCATTTGCTCCTTGAAGGCAGGGAAGGTAACTTCTCTCAGTACTATAAACTTCCCTATTACCCAGTTGTGACTTGGGTACAACCCACAATAATAAAGGTTTACAAAGTAATTTTCATTGCAAAAACCCTGTGAAGAAGATAGCATAAGTATTATTTTCTTTTTTATAGAGGCGGAAAATAGGGCATAGAAAGAAGGGATGTGCCCAGGGTCACAGGGCTAGTAAAGAGGTTAGTCACACAGGCTAATCAGCACAGGACTAGGCACACAGAAAAGGCTTATTAAATGCTTTATCTACCCATCCATTGTCCTTGCTCTCTTTCTAATCTTAAACTAACTCTTTAACCCCAGAAAGGTTTTTCATAGCATATATATGTTTATCACATATAATCACATCCTATCCTATCAAATCATATCCTAGATTTGAGTGGGAAGGGACCTTAGAAGTCATCTAATCTAACTACTGCATTTTGTAGATAAGGAAACTGAAGTTCAGAGGATCAAAATGGAAAAGGAACAAGAGGTAAATTAGTCCAATTTCACTCCCCTCACTTTACAAAGAATGGAACTAAGGCTCCCTGGTTAGAGTGGGTTGTACCCAGCCACCCAGCTCAGAGGCTACAAGAAGAGAGCCAAGATTCAAACCCAGATCTCTAGTGATCCCCAGTCCGGGATAAGGAGAAAAGAGGAACGGGAGCCCTGGCAAAGCTTTGTGACCTTGGACAAGTCTCTTCCTATCTCTGGGCCTCAGTTTCCTCTTTTGTATAAGGAGGGGGTTGGATTAACTTACTTTTAAGTTCCTTTCTAGCTCTAACATTTTTCGATGCTTCAAAGATTTCCCTGCTGACTACCCCTCTTTCTGTCCAGATCCCAGTGATAGCTGGGGTGCAAGCTTCAAAAAGCGAGGGGCGTGGGGAGGGGTCTACGCTCTGAGAAAGCCTTCCCCGGATAATATACGTGGGAGGGGAGCGGAGGGGAGAGGTCGGCTCTACAGCTCCCACCTGGGAGAGGTTGTCCCTCCAAGACCTGTCAGGCTCCCGGGCCCCGCCTCTCGCCTTCCACCTCCACTCTTTTCTCTCCGTCCCTCCCCCACCCAGACCCGCTCCCCGCACC
>NW_025359347.1:0-3115 GCF_016433145.1 Gracilinanus agilis | reverse complement strand
TTCCTTCTTTCCTTCCTTCCTTCCTTCCTTCCTTCCTTCCTTCCTTCCTTCCTTCCTTCCTTTCTTTCTTCCCTTTTTCCTCAGAAGAGTGGTAAAGCCAAGGAAGTGGGAATTAAATGACTGGCTTAGGATCACATAGCTAGGAAGTATCTGAGGCCAGGTTTGAAACTAGGACTTCCCATCTCCAGGCCTAGCTCCCAATCTACTGAGTCATCTAGCTGCTCCTCAGTCAGTTCTTTCAAACATTGTACTATTTGTTGATATTATTCCTAACATGCTTGTGAAAGATATTTAGGGCAACTCACTCTGGTTAACAGAATAAGCTGCTTTACAGGTTGCTGAGAGGATCAAATGAGATCATATTTGTAAAGTACTTAGTAAACCTTAAAACACTATATAAGTACTTGCTCTTATTATTATTAACAACAAGAATGACAATAATAATGATGATGATAATGATGATAAATAACTCCTAGTGTTAGGTCTTAATCAACCAGGGAAAGAAAGCACCTAGTTAGAATTCTTTCATGAGTCACATCAAATATTTGAATCATAGAACAACAGTAGAACTCAGGTTTTGTTGTTGTTGTTCAGTCATTCCAGTCATGTCTAATTCTTCATGACCCCATTTTAAGGTTTTCTTAGCCAAGACATTGGAGTGGTTTGCCATTTCTTTTTCCAGCTCATTTTACAGATGAGGAACCTGAGGCAAACATGGTTAAGTGACTTGCCCAAGACCACATAGCTAGATTTGTTTGAGGCTGGATTTGAACTCATAAAGAGGGTCTTTCTGATTCCAAGGCCAGTGTTCTATCCACCACACCACCTAGCTTCCCCTAGAACTCAGAATGATCCTCTAAATTAAACAAAATTTATTTTAGTGATCATTGACTTCCATGCAAAGAGGAGGATGGAGAAAAATATGTTGGAAACAGTTTGGGACTAAGAAACTAGAGAGGACAAAAAAAACCCCTAATATATATTTTAAACCCTTACCTTCTGTCTTAAAATCAAAACTATATATTGGTTCCAAAGCAGAAGAGTGGTAAGGGCTAGGCAATGTGGGTCAAGTGACTTGCTCAGGGTCACACAGCTAGGAAGTGTCTGAGGTCAGATTTGAACCCAGGACCTCCCATCTCTGGGCCTGGCTCTCAATCCATTAAGCCACTCAGCTGTACCCTGGAATTCTATAAATTGTGTCTCTATATCAAATGTACTTTAGGAGGAAATCCAACAGGCATTGGACATAGTAATTATAAAAAACATCATCCAAAAAGAAATTGGTCACATTCTAAAATATAAAAAATGATTGATTGCCAATAACATTACATTGATATAAAATTCAAACAAAAACATAAAGTGTACAGCTAAAACAACTCTGATTTAACCTGTTTAAACAAACTATTGATGTTGTTAGATTTGTTTTGTTTTTTTATAGGTGAAGAATTTAATAGCTTTGATTGTAGAGGAAGCTGTGACTAATTTGAAAAGTGAGTCCCCAAACATTGATCCTTTCCATTGTCTTCCTAAGCATATTTTTAAGGTCTTTCAACTTTTTACTTTTTCCCCAATTACATGTAAAAACAATTTTAAATACTAATTTTCCAAAAATTTAAGTTCTAAATTCTCTCCTTCTTTTCCTCCCTTATTCCTTCCCTGAGACAAGAAGTGATTTGAAAAAGGTTACACATGTGATATCAAACAAAACTGATTTTCATATTAGTCAAAACAAGCTATTGGTGTCTAAAAACGCTTGATAATAGAAAAGTTCTGGGTGTAGACAATCATTTTCTAAGGAAGACAATCAGCATCGATGAATCACCACCAGGAGATGACCAAAGTAGACAGAAATCACCTCCACTCCTCACCAAGTGCAAAGATATGGCAGCTAAGTGCAGTGCTGACTGAAAACAGAAACCTATTTATAAAATCTTATGGAGGAAAAGATAGAGGAAGATCACAAGATAGTGGAGAGCAATGAAGGGAAAACAAGTTTATAGAAAGCTTGGTTAGTGACTCGACTAAGTCAGATCTTCCTAGGATGAAACTAGAAAGAAGACAATTAACAGATTAAAAAATGAAAGAGATTGATTAATATTTCTACAGGAAGAAAACTTTTTTTTCAATATATTACAGTGGAGTCACCCTTTTTTGGACTTTAACACCACAATCTTCAATGTGTTGCATGAGGAAGTTGAAATGGCACTAAAGAAAACAGATAGGAAGGGTAACTGGACTAGACCAAGTAGATACAGAGTAGGCAGTGTCCTGGAGTCAGTACAATCTTGAGAGCATTGAGGGATTGACTCTGAAAGTTCCTAGAAGAGGGGGAGAATCTCAAATCCTTAGAAAAACAGATGGTCTGTATTATTACAAAAAAGGAGGATAAATGATAACATATAAGTAACTATTGACCCATATGCTTACTTTTCCATCTCTACAAAAATCTATAAGAAAATAATCTATACTCTTACCTGAAGGCAGGCTTTCACAAATGATGTTCTCTAGCAAACAACATTTTTACAGGTACACGAGTGACTGGACAGTATAGAGAATACAAGTTGCCACTGTGGTAATTGTTTATTGATTGTTTTTTAAAGCATTTGACTTGACAGAGTAAAATGCCCCCTTTAAAGACTCTCTTCTTTCAAAATGTTTCTCACGCACTTGCTCAAAGAGCATAAGATCCTTCGAAAGACAGGCTAAGAGAGAGAGAGAGTTTTGACAAATCTCTGAATTTCATTATCAAGAGAAATATAAAACAGAAATACGTGTGCTTAACAAAGGCATTCGCCACTATCATGGAGGATGTCCAATGTAGAGTTCAAATAGAAAAGAGATTTTCTATAGATGGTGAAGTCCCCTGCATGTGTTTGGTGTTGTTCTCATTTCATCAAGCCCTGGAATGCTGCAGAGCTTTCTATATGAAATCTCTAATCACTCAAAAGAGTTTGCTTAATCATCTACACAGGAAAAACTAAGTGGATAAAAAATGTCTGTTGTCTATGATATGATACCAATCAGTGGTTGGCTATATCAATCATTATTACATATATTTTGGTTTTTTTTTGTTTATACACACACACACACACACACACACACATATATATATATG
>NW_025359346.1:0-6367 GCF_016433145.1 Gracilinanus agilis | reverse complement strand
TGGGAGCCCAGAGCTGAGGCCCGGCACCCGCCCCCCGCCATGGCTCAGGAGAAGATGGAGCTGGACCTGGAGCTGCCAACAGGCACTGACGGGGTTGGCCTGCGGAGGTCCAACAGCGCGCCTCTCATCCATGGGCTCAGGTGAGTGAGGGCCAGCTGGGCAGCCGGGCAGCCGAGGATGCTGGGGGGCCTCTGCGCATGCGTCCCGCATCCACTTCAGCAGGTGTTTCTTCCACCACCTCCACTCCATCATCTTTTCATCTCTTCCAAATGAACCCCCCAATCCCCCTCCATTATCTTCCTTTCACCTCCAGCCCCACTGGAGAACAGAACTGGCTGGCCCAAGCTTGACCCAGGCGAGCTCTAGCTTGCCGGGAGATTGACATAGGCACGGTACTGGCTAGGTGCCCGGCACTGTGCCACTGGCTAATTGCTGTAAAGTGGAGCAGGTGCCTTTCCTAAATTTGGCTAACTTTCTCCATCATCTCTAGCCCCCTTCTAGAATACTGCCCCCAGCCCCCAATCATTGTGCTTGGTTTCCTTTTTATCATGATCGGATAGTACCGATTCCTCCCACCATCCAGTACATGTACTCCTAACTCCCAGGGCAGGGTGGAAAGGCACTTACCCCCCTTGGAAAAGGTGTTGCAGAAACCGTAAACCCTTCCCATATCAGATGGCAGCGGACATTTCTGACAGTGGCAGCTAAAATATGTACTTATAATTGCCCAAGAATTGAATGCTGGGATATAGTCTTTTAACTTAGCTCTTATATCCTGCTCATGTAGGATGCACAGTAACTAAGATAGTCAATTTAGAGATTGAGAAGGGACCTTCTAGACCATCTGGACCAACTTCCCCTTATTTTTCAGATAAGGAAACTGAAATGCAGAGAAATTAAGTTACTTATGAGTCCCAAGGTCATACAGATAATGAAACCTTAAGATTTAAATTCAAGTTCTTTGTCTATTGATTTCAGCACTATGTCCACTCCAAACTTCTTGAGGTAAGAAAGCATGACTTTCTATTCAGTAAAAAACAAAAGAGAATTAAGTGAAAAACTGATGCAGGAGGGTGGAGCAGTTCAGCAAAACAGATAGTGAATTTAGAGTCATAGGACCTGGGTAAGAATCTCAGCTCTGCCACTTCTGCCTCTGTGATCTTGAACAAATCACTTAATCTCTGGGCCTTGGCTTCTTCATCTGTAGTATGAAGGAGTTGGAATAGTTGGCTTCTAAGACAAGGTTTTAAAACTTTTTTGTGTTAAGGTCATAGACCTCTTTGGTAATCAGGTAAAATCTGTAATGCTCTTAGAGTAATGTTTTTAGATAATTGAAGGAAATGCTAAGTTTGAGTTAGATGTTAGTGAAAATAAAGATGTAATTTTTTTCCCATCCAGGTTTATGGACCCCCTGAAATCTATCCACAGACCCCATGGACCCCAGGTTAGGCCCCTAACTCTAAGGTCACTTTCCTCTCTGAAATCCATAGAGTATTTTGTCTAAATAGGCTGACGGGATGGGCAGCCATGCCAACAAGAGGGCTTTGTGGTGTGTGTTTGTATTTGAGAAGCTAACCTATTGTAAAAATACAGGATTCTGTAAATTTAAGCTTTTATTTGGGGTCAGTAATGAATGTAAGAGAGCTTTGAGGGCTGATGACAGGGCTGGTTTTGGTTTCATGAAGGAAGAAAAGGAATAGACCCTAGGAGGACGAGAAATGCTGTATGCTTGAAAAGAACCTTCAATGGTGGTCAAAGCATTAAAAATGGCATGGGAAGAGAGGGAGGACAAGCAGAGAAACTGGGAGACAAGGTAGATATTGGAGTAAAATTGATCGAATGTTACATCTGTCAGATTTTTTGCTTCATCAAGATATTTAGTCTTAAGTTGAAGATAGGTGGTTTGTAAATGGGCATGTAAAACATTCTGCTCAGGAGAAGCTGAGGACTTTGAAGCTGAAGGGACCAAGTTACCTCAAAAAAAAAAAAAAAAGAAAGAAAAAAGAAAAGAAAAAGATGGAGCTCTAGCTACCTCCCTCCGTGATTTAGAGGGCTCTGCTCACAAAGCATTATGCAAATGGAAGCTTATTATAATGTACTATTATCTGCCCAAACACAAGGAGGGCTGGACCTCCATTAGAGGTCCTGTCTAGGGTTCATGAAGTAACACTAACAATACTATTTTAGTAGACACAGGATTTGGTCAGAGGTTAATCCACAAAGTTCCGGAAGGTATTGTAAGCTTTGACTTCCAACTGGGAAATTTGGATTTTTACCTAGGCTCCTTTCAGTTCCACTATGTATGCCGTTCACTTTTTCCCCCTTTTCATTGCCATTCCTTCCTCAATACCATTCCTGGCCAAGACAGCTTTTTATTCAGTACTTGTTAAACATCCTTTCATTTCTTTCAAATAACTTCCTGAACTCATTTAATGATGCCTCTTTAAGAAATCCCACTGTCTTCTTTGCACCAGCATTTGATAGTTTGTGCTTCTTAACAAGTTCTTTAGGACAAGTATTAATCTGGTTATAGAGTTTCTAGGCTTTTGTATGTGTGATTATATGCCTAAAAGTCAGTGACAGATGTTTTTAATGTTCTCTGTTCTTTATAATTCCTTTTTATTTTTTCCACTTGGCTAGTTTTATTATTGGGATCCGTAACAAAATAAAATTATTGGTAGCAATTTCTCTTCTCCCTGACCCCTGAGCTCTTAGCAAAGGGGATATAGAAATTAACATAATTAACTACTTTTGTAAGCCTGTCACTAAACTAAAGATTTCTTTGAGTTATCATTTCCTATATTTGAATTCTTTGATAGGCTAAAAATTGACCTAGAACTTAAGTGAGGGGAAAACCCAGTTTTATGATGGCTCAGAAACTTAGGAGAAGATTTTAGTTAATTTACTTTCATCTTTGTCACTTATTTCCTGACTTGAGTCCAGGAAGTTAGAAAATGATTCCTTTCAAATAACCCTTTTATGGGAATGGATGGAATAGAATGGGAAGTAGAAAACAGAGGACATTTCTGGAGTCCACTGTGCCCAGCTCCTTTTCTTTTAAGTGAAAAGATAATTGCTTAAAGGTGACTTGGGCTTACATTTTGGAGTCCTGCTTTTCACTTTGGATGACAAGGAGAAAGTCATAATCTGGCCATCATCTCAAAATGATGGAAATTTGCTAAATTTCCAACAACATTAAGTTATTCATACCAGGAATGGAACTAAAGATAGGGTCCCTAAATATTCTTAGGTTCAGATCTAAACTTACTTGGTTAATTGTGATGCTAAATGTACTTTGAATTTTTGTGTTTACTTCTCTGTCTCTAAATAGCTGTTCACTTTAAGGACATAATTCTTAAATGTTTGAACAGCAATTACTTTTTTTTAAAAAATCATCTATGGTGGCCTTTAAACATATCTGATAAATGTGTTTTTGGTTTTTTTTTCAGTGATAATTCACAAATATTCCAGGCTGATATGTTAAGAACCAGAAGGAACAGTACTACATTTTTAAACCGGCACAACCTGGTAAGAAAATACCCACAGCCTATTCATCATTACCCACACTCGTGCCACTTTAACAGTACTTAGGGAAAGATCAACATATATACTGCTATTTCTCTGCAATTGTGATAGAATTTCTTTCTAAATATGGCTTTAACAAAGATTTTTTTTTAATATAGGAGACCACTGGGCTTCAATTTTTAAAAACTATTTTGGGGGGCTTGAAAAGAGAATTTTTACACTCAGAAATCTAGTGTTGTTATTCTTTGGTCATAAACTACCATCTTTGTATGTCATGTTATCATCACATAATATCTGCAACAAAAATAATCCTTTTACTGCAATAATCTATCAGAGTAGCATTTATTATTTTAAATCAGTAAGCCAAAATGAATAAAAAAGTCATTATAGCCAAATGTATTTTCTTAATATGATACCATCTCTGGAGCAAATTTTGTTGAATATGTAGCTTGGAAGCAATTTTTAAATATTTCTCTATTAAGCTTAAGCCTAATGGAATCTTATTTCATTCATACACACAACACGTACATGTACATATTAATGACATATCAATAAATGTTGAAAATAATTCCTATATATAACATGCCTTAGTGATTCTAGACTCTGAATTTGTACAGTGTAGAATTTAGCTAAAAGAAGGGACATTAAGAGATCATTAAGTCCAACTCCCCTCATTTTACAGATGAGGAAACTGAGGCACAGAGAGGTCAAGTGATTTAACCAGAGTCATACTGTTACTAAATGTTTGAGGCAGAATTCAAACCCAATTTTTCCTGCCTCCAAGTCTGGTGCTCTATCCATAATAGCAACTTGCCTCTCAATGATCCATTTGGATGTAACATGGCCATCTCATACAATATGTCATTAGTATGGCAAGCCTGAGGGTATTTTTTTAATACATTGGTAATATTCGTAGGCTTAGTTTTATGTTGCCACATACATACTCCAAGAATTCTTGGTTTCATCAGTTTGAGTATTCCTTCTACAGGCGCCAAGTTGCAAATCCTCTACAGCAGAAGCATCAAAAGTCACAAAACTTCCTAGTGCCACAAAACAAATTAAAATGTGATTAGAAAATGTTTAATAAAGTAAATAAAATATGGTCCAACATAGATAATAGTACTTTGTATTCTTCAAAGTCATTCTGTAGCTCAGAGAGATCCTTTTCTATTTGACATCATTGCTGTGCAGCTTAGTTAGAACATCTTCATGAGTTGCCATGGCTAAAAAGAATTTGTCCCCTGGTGAAGATCTTTGGTAATTAAGCCTTCTTGAAGCTAGCTTGATCAATCCTGAGAAGACAGACATATAGAGAATCCTGCTGCCCTTACTTGAGGCTTTTCCAGCTTAGAGCCCCTTGTTTTGATAGCTTATAAAAATCAGGGTCGTGATGAGATATTATTCATTGTATAACTAGAGTGGTGAGCCTGATAAAATAACTCCCAAGAAGAAAAGACCTCACACAGAGATATCCACATTCTTTTTGACAGCCCCCAAAAGGACACAATTCAAAGTCAAACACAGGAATGGATAGGTAAATGTTGATATATTAGCAGAGTAAAATTTGATTAATATTTAAGGTCCTTTTTTGCTCAAAAAGTCTGTAATTCTCTAATCTATGAATGTTATTTATTAAAAATTACAGGGAGTAGGGGCAGCTAGGTGGCTCAGTGAATTGGGAGCCAAGCCTAAAGACAGGAGGTGCTTAGGTTCAATCTGGATTCAAGACACTTCCTACCTATGTTTGACCCTGGGCAGGTCACAACCCCCATTACCTAGCCCTTACCACTCTTTAGCCTTGGAACCAATATGCAATATTGATTCTAAGACAGAAGGTAAGGATTTAAAAAAAAAACCCACATATGTAGAATATATTCATAAAATCCAAGCCCTAGAAAAGGTGCCAGTCTACATTGGCAGAGGCAAATTCTATATTAATGAATCAGTATAAGATTCTGGGAGTTCCCTATATCAAGTTAAATCACAGGCCCAGTCTTTATCCCAGTATGCATGTGGATTGTGTTCATTTTAACAAAGTACATATTTGAATTAATATTTAGTGACTAAAGCAAACCACAGGCCTAAACACTTATCTCAGAAGATACATTTTAAAAGATCTAGAGAAAATGTGGAATGATACAACTTTGAGTCTCCACGATTTTGGAGAAGAAGAAGAAATCTCCAAAAGACATGTTTGATAAGCAGAAATCTTTTCCTTTCAATATCAATATCAGGCTCCCTTTTTGTAGATGGGAGGTTCAGGTTCAGGGACATTGTTCCTGTTCCAGGTCATGGGAGAAGTAAGACTATGCTTGAACCCAGCTCTTCTGATTCCAAACTTAGCATTCTTTTCAGTGGCCCACTCAGCCTCTCACAAGCATATTTACCATCAGGTTCCCCATCCAGTCCTCTTAGTCTAATCCATACCCAGCCCTGATCAGGCCATATCTCTCTTCAACCTATCAAATAGATCTAAACTTAGTTTTGCATGCAAGGCTTTCTGTGACCTAAACTTAGTCATCATCAACGGGTATTTATTAAGCCCTTACTACATTCCATTCTGCCTTTTGAACCTGTTATGGGGTATCACGAAAGTCTTAGTGCAATTTAAGATTTTAATTGACTTTAGAGACAGCCTGTATGATACTATTTATAGTACTTTATATTTTATTATTTAATATATTTATTCCATTATCCCTTCCAGCAAACTGTATTGCATGTCCCTAACTCTGTCCAGCTATTTTCCTACTTCAATCCATTTTGTGCTTAGAATTCAAACCTCTCTCTCTCTCTCTCTCTCTCTTCCTCCTCTCTCCCTCCCTCTCTCTCCCTCTCCTGTCTC
>NW_025359345.1:0-6801 GCF_016433145.1 Gracilinanus agilis | reverse complement strand
TGGATGCTGTCATGATGCCTATTTTATAGATGAGGAAACTGGCTGAAAGCCATTAAGTGACTTGACCAGGGCCACTCAGCTAGTTAATGTGAGACACAGATGCTCCAGAGGGCCCTTTGAATGGAGGCTGACAAGAACAATGCTGATGATTTAAAAGCTCTTGCCTGCTTACCATTTGGCCTGTCCTGAGAAGAGGTGTGTGACTAGTCTGCACTGAAGATTGGTTGGGGTTATTCCTTGGTGATTCTTGATTTGACAATAAAGGTTTAGTCCTCCTTTCTCCCTTTTCTTACAGTTAAGATGGGTCAGATGCAGAAATCTCATCTTTCTGATTTCAGAACTGAACCTCTATCGATCCTCCCTATCTGCTTAGAGAGAAGAATGCTTAATGGCAATTCGCTCCCAAGGCAGAACTCATTCTTGATCCCTTTGATGACTGAATGACGACAGAAGCCAGAGTGTTTTCTGGTAGGTAGTGAGGAATCAGGACTCACCAAATTCCAAAAGCTTTTCAGAGGCCGTCTACCCAAGAGGCACTTTCTATATGATTTTCTCTTCAGCTGTTTTAAATTCCTGATTTATTTCCTATAAAACTATAATGGTTCCTAATCATTTTGTGATTCACATATTTTAATTCATTAAATACAGGGAAATTGCATAGGAGAAGCCAATGAAAAGCTTATGGTTTAGAAATAAAGAAAGAAGATAAACTTTTGACTGCTGGAGAGCGGCAGAAAAAAAAAATCACTATTTTCTACCTCCTTCCCCTAGCCTTATTCCTTGCTGACTGGGTGGGCTGAACAAATTGAGAAACTTATGGTTTTGATTTAACTCATAAGATCCTGATGATGTTGATGAACCATGTGGTTTGGGGCCATTTGTTCCCTTATTCTGATGAGTTATGTAGCAGTTAAGGGGCATAGAGTCACAGGGATTTCAGTAAAAGCTTTTGGCTTCCAGAGTGAGTATCAAAGTAGAAATGTAGAAAGATCAAGACTCTTGGGTTGACAAGTGGAGAAAAAAAGGCAGAGCCTGAAAAGAATCTGACCTGCTCACATTCAAAAGGCACCTCTCTCTTTGGCTTTCTGCTTTCTGCATTAAATCTCCAAACCTTGCCACACAGTACCATCTACTGGTTATACTTGTTTGGAAAAAAAAAAAAAAAACAAAAGTAGTGGTGGTGGGGATAATAATACAGAAGATATGCAAGGAAAGCAATCAATTAATTTATGCCACTGGTACTATACGGATCTTCTTCATATACAACACCCTGAAGCAGGACTCTTAGTATATATTAAGAATAGTCTAGAGCTAGTGGCTCAGTAGATTGAGAGCCAGATCTTGAGATGAGATCCTGGGTTCAAATCTGACCTCAGACTCTTCCTACCTGTGTGACCCTGGACAAGTCACTTAACCCCCATTGTCTATCCCTTACCACTCTACTGTCTTGGAACCAATGCACAGTATTGATTCTAAAATAGAAAGTAAAGTTTTAAAAGAAAAAAAAATTAAAAGAAGAATCTAATGTACCATGTGGAAATGACCATTCACATGATGAACTTCTGGGACTCACCATGATCACAAAGATTACAAACTGATAAACTTGTGATGAAAATTATTCTAGCCTGCCAATGTCCATAAGACTTACACAACTGGGTGATAAGGGAATCCCTTAGTAATGAAATAGTTGGAAGCAAAATTTCATCTTTACTGGTGTTACAAGTAAAAAGTAGGCTAAAGGTTAGCTATGCATGTCCCAAACCTGATGTTTATTAACTCTGCAGGAGCACAAAAATGGAGCTAGTTTAGACTAGCCCCAGAGGAACACGCCCTGAGCATGTTATGGGAACATGTCTTCATTATTACTTAAGAATTATGAAATAAAAAATTCTAGGTGAAATGCTCCAGATTTGGGGTCAAAAGCTAGAAAAACAAAATGCTGGAGTTGGAAAATGCCTTAGGGACCCCGAGTTTCAGTTTCTTCATTGATTAACCTTTCTCACATTGCTATTATAAGGAAAACTCTTATTTATTGCTATCAGAAATCATTTAACCCAGCCTACTCATTTCACCCAATGAGGAAGCTGAGGTCTAAGAAAATGAAAAGAGTTGCCCAAGTAATAAGCTACAGCTAGGAATTGAAACCCAATCTCTTGACTCCTAATCCATCTGGTTTCTTAATGTAAAAAAACTCTTGAATCATTCCAATATGATTTCTCTATTCAGAAATTGTTTAAACGAGTCTAACACTCTGATTTCATCATGTTGGAAACTTCTAGCATGGAAACTTCCTCCACTAATGCAGATTGGGAACTGGTCTATAATTATAGTCTTACAATTTCTAGGTTCGTTAGGTTAAGTAAATGATTTACAATCCTAAGCAATGGCTGTATGTGTCAGAATCAGAAATCTGGATGTTCCTGATTCTAAAAGCAACTCCCTATCATTCTGTCCCTCTTAGAGAGAAGAATGCTTAAAAGCAATCCACTCCCAAAGCAGAATTTGTTCTTGAATCCTTCTGATACTGAATAACAATAGAAAGCAGGGTTTTTTTTTGCAAGATAGAGTTCTATCTTCTAGGGCAGTGATGGTGAACCTTTTAGAGACTGAGTGCCCATACTGCAGCCCTCACACTGCATATGAGCCCCATGCCTGAGCCCAAACAGGGAAAGGAGGAAGCATTCCCATTGGGCTGCTGGGCAAAGGGGCAGGTGATAAGAGAAATGTCTTATGGTGGTAGAGAGAGGGAAGGGAGCAGCACCCCCCCACACGTGCCATAGGTTCACCAACATGGTTCCAAGGGAATCAGGATCCCTGTATTTTAAAAGTTATACTTTAAAAAAAAATTCAATTTTATTTTCAGTTCTGAATTCTCCTTTTCCTTCCTCTCCTTCTCCCACCTATTGAAAAGGTAAGAAAAACAAAATTAATTACAAATAGGTATATGTATGCATAACAAATTCCTGCCCTACCCAAGGAAGGAAGGAAGGAAGGAAGGCAGGCAGGCAGGCAAAATATTCTTCATTTTGTATTCTGAGTCTATCAGCTCTCTTTATCTGGAGGTAAATAGTATGTTTTGTTATGAGTCCTTTGGAATTATGGTTGGTCATTGATCAGAGTTACTAAGTGTTTAAAGTTTTTAGTCTCTACAATGTTACAATAGCTATAATTTTTGTTTGGAGGCCATCCATCTTCCTCATCTGAGGACACAAAACTAGGATTGTGGATGGAAGTTAGGTGGAAGCAGATTCTGGCTCAGTCAATATGAGGAAGTATTTTCTAATAATCAAAGTCATGTAAAAATAGAATGGGCTGCCTAGGTAGGGAATGAGTTCTCTGTCACCAAAGACCTGGAAATGCCTTATTTGGAGTGTTGTAAAAATAATTCTTACTCAAGGAAAGACTGGACTAAAGAATGTCTAAGGTATCCTCTAAATATGAGAGTCTATAATTCTGCTTGTTGAGTTCTGGGGAAGGAGAACTAGACTTTTCAGTACATACAACTAAGCCAAGCTTTGAACTGTTCTATTTTGCATTGAGTCTGAATATGAATATGGAACAGTAAGACCATTAACTAAGTTAAGAAAGCAAGCAAAATACAAAGTGACTTGGAGTTATCAAAAGAATTGCAAATGGCATAGATTAAATTTACTTATGAAGGCTAGTTGCCTGTCTAGGGAGACTGTACAAAGCTTAGAAATTCATATCCCAGTTCTAGGAAAGGGCACTAGATTAGATAAGAGCTGGAGCTCTTATAAAGTTACACAAGTATAGTCACTTCCATCTATTTGGCAGCTAAATGGTGGGTAGGGGTGGGCTAGAACACTAGGTTCATCAGGAAGACTTTAGTTCAAACTCAGTCTCAGATACTTAAAAAAAACTCACAACCCTCACCTTCTGTCTTATAATTGATACAAGTATTGGTTCCAAGGCAGAAGAGTGGTAAGAGCTAGGCAATGGGAGTTAAGGGACTTGCCTAGGATTCCACAACTAGCAAAACTCAGAGGATAGGTTTGAACCCAGATCCTTCTGACTCCATGCCTGGCACTCTATCCATTGAGCCACTTAGCTGCCCCCAACTGTTATGTTGATCTTAACAGAGATATTTGGGAAGCTGAAGAGATGGCCTGAAACTAGAAACCTGCAGGACACACTCCTCCCCCCTCCCCACAGGCTTAAGTGAGAAGGGAGGGGCTCAATCTAGCTCAGTGCTCCTTTCTCCCCACTCCCAACAAGCAGTTAGAAATCAGTTGGAAATGGAGGCAGGACTGGTGTCTTCTGGCAATGCTCAGCAAGGCAAATCTTTAATGATGTTCACTTTCTCAATTTATATCCCCCACAGGTTTGACTAAGGGATAATAGGAGAAGCTTGATATCTTATAGTTATCAGGGACAGAATGAGGATCTGACTTCTTGGGTTGGCAACTGAAAGGAACCAAGCTTTAAGGAGGCTGTATGTCCAAAATAATAGCCAGGCACAACTACTAAAAGATGAAGTTTTACTGATAAAAGAGGAAGGGAAAGCAGGGAGGTTTTTCAAGGATTAGGATAAGATCTGGGAAGCCCTGAACTGTTAGGTAGAAACTGCCCCTCCCCCACTCAGGAGGGAGTGGCTGACTTTATATCTAGCTTGCCCTCAAAGCCTATAATTACCACTTCTAATATCTAAAATAACTAAATGATAACAAAATGTTATTGCAGGAAAGGTCTAGTTCAGCTAAACAGGCAAACTGTAGAGAAGAACCAAAATGGACAATGCCACAGGTCACCAAAGCTATCCAGAACTGGGCTCAGCAAACAGAGTGACCTGCTAGCTTCAACTCCCAGGAATCAACTGATCCTAACTGCTTTAAACTGTCCCCTCACCCAGAGTTCTCCAGGGGGGGTCCCTGACAGTTGACTCTGTAACTTGCAGGAATTCCACCCTGCCATTTTCCGTGTTACACAACCTAGGATACATCTATTTGGCCCTGGGCAAGTAATTAGCCTCAGTTTGCCTCAGCATCTATAAAATGGGGATAATTACAGCTCCTACCTCCAAGGGTTGTTGTAAGGATCAAATGATGCAATATTTGTAAAGTACGTGGCACATAATAGATGCTTAATAAATGCTTATTTCCTTCTTTTATTCCTTCCTCTAGTGTGGGAGCTGCCAATCAAAGATATGACAATGTACATATTATGCAACCACAATAATCTGATGGCTTTGCATGGAAAAATGAAATCCTGGGAAGCCCCTACCCCAGTGAAATGACTGATGAAGGGCAAAGGAGTCATTTCTATTCAATAAACATATATTAGGCATGCTCAGAAAATTAGAGGTAAATAAAGACAAAAACAAAGCCCTCAAGGAGCTTTTATTCTAATGGATAAGAAATAACCTGCATGTGGAAAATTAGATTCAAAACACAGAGAGGATAATTTTCTGGTGAGAAGCCAATAACTGGGGGTGGGGGGTGGACCAAGATTGTTCTCCTAAAGAAGCTGATGCTAGAAATTCTAGAAGGTGAAGATGACAAAGGAATTCATGTCAGCTTTGCGAAGATAACCTAAGCAAAAGCTTGGGGACTTTGTGCTCAGGAAGCAGCAAATGGTCTCCATTTTTCTGAAATATCAAGTGTGCGAAGTAGAGAAATGTGTAACAATCAAGGCCAGCCTAGGCTGGAGTATGATTGTGAAGGGTTTTTAAAGCCAGGAAGATGAATATGAATTTATTCCTAAAGGCAAAAGGGAGCCACACCATGGAGAGGTCCTGGAATGACCTAGTCAGCTAAGCTCATTAGGAATATCAATTTGGCAATTGTGTGATATAGTTGGAAGCTGTCCTACTCTGTTGCCTCATAGTGGCATGGAAGTGACCGTGACTTCTTGGAGGTTATGCCAGTAGATTGTAACTCTGGCAGGTTTTTCCCCATTACAAAAGCAGAGAGTGTGGTACTGGCAAGAGCCTGAGTCTGCTTTCTGAGGATCAGCCCCCTAGAATATGGAGGGGCTCATTATAGTCTGATCGCTTGGTGAAGGATGTTTTAGCCATTGTAACCTGAAACACAGAAAGATACAAAATGCTCTCTGGTTCTGTGTGACCCCCATCTCCTTCTGCAACGACCAGGTCAGACTGGCAGAGGCCAGAGAGTGCTAAGAATCACCATTTAGAAACTTAAGGCTGACTACTGTTAGCTCTCATCCTTGTCCAGTGACTCAGTGGAAATATTTCACTTAATTTCTTTTTTTTTAATTAAATTTTATTTCATTCATTTACATATAGAAACATTTTTTGACAATTGTTTTCTAACATTTTGGAATTCAGACTCTCTCCCTTTTCCTCTCTCTGAGGTTAAATAGTCTGCTATAGTTTAATATGAGTACTTTCATGAAACATGTGTTTCTATATTCCCTATGTCTTGACTGAAAACACATATCACATGAAGGAAAAACTCATGAAAGAAATAAAATGAAGGAAGGAGTGTTTTGATTTGCAATCACATTCCAAAAGTTCCTTCTTTAGCTGTGGATGGTATTATGGTTGGTTTGTTTTTTTTTGTTTATTAGGTTTTTGAGTCCCTTGGGGTTATCTTGGAACCTTGTTTTGCTGATAATACTTTAGTCCTTCACAGTTGATCATCATACAATATTTGTTACTATATTCACTGTTCACCTGGTTCTGCTCACTAGTTCATATAAATCTTTACAGGGTTTTTTTTTAACATTTATTAATAATCATTTTTAACATGGTTACATGATTCATGCTCCTACTTTCCCCTTCACCCCCCGCACTCCCCCCACCCATGGCCGACGCACATT
>NW_025359344.1:0-1287 GCF_016433145.1 Gracilinanus agilis | reverse complement strand
TTCACTTTTTTGGAAAGTGTTTTGTAGTTATGTTCGATAATTCCTGTATTTGTTTTGGTAGATAGATTCCTAAGTATTTTATATTGTCTAGGGTAATTTTAAATAGTGTTTCTCTTTCTACCTCTTGCTGCTGTCATGTGTTGGTTATATATAGAAATGCTGATGATTTATGTGCATTTATTTTGTATCCTGCAACTTTGCTAAAGTTGTTGATTATTTCTACTAGCTTTTTAGTTGATTCTCTAGGATTTTTTAAGTAAACCATCATATCATCTGCAAAGAGTGATAGCTTAGTCTCCTCCGTGCCTATTTTAATACCTTCAATTTCTTTTTCTTCTCTAATTGCTACTGCTAGTGTTTCTAGTACAATGTTAAAGAAAAGAGGTGATAATGGGCATCCTTGTTTCACACCTGATCTTATTGGAAAGGCTTCTAATTTATCCCCATTGCATATAATGCTTGTTGATGGTTTAAGATATATACTGTTTATTATTTTTAGGAAAGAACCTTCTATTCCTATACTTTCTAGTGTTTTCAGTAGGAATGGGTGTTGTATTTTGTCAAAGGCTTTTTCAGTATTTATTGAGATAATCATGTGTTTTTGTTGGTTTGCTTGTTGATATGATCAATTATGTGGATGGTTTTCCTAATGTTGAACCATCCTTGCATTCCTGGTATAAATCCCACCTGATCATGATGAATAACCCTCTTGATCACTCGCTGGAGTCTTTTTGCTAGTATTCTATTTAAGATTTTTGTATCTATATTCATTAAGGAGATTGGTCTGCAATTTTCTTTCTCTGTTTTTGATCTGCCTGGCTTTGGAATCAGTACCACTTCATTTGGGGAATGGCTGAACAAATTGTGGTATAGTTTGGTGATGGAATACTATTGTGCTCAAAGGAATAATAAACTGGAGGAATTCCATGTGAACTGGAAAGACCTCCAGGAATTGATGCAGAATGAAAGGAGCAGAGCCAGAAGAACATTGTACACAGAGACTGATATATTATGGTAAAATTGAATGTAATGGACTTCTGTACTAGCAGCAATGCAATGACCCAAGACAATTTGGAGGGATTTATGGAAAGGAACACTACCCATATTCAGAGGAAGAACTACAGGAGTAGAAACACAGAAGAAAAACAACTGCTTGGACACTTGGGTTGATGAGGACATGATTGGGGATGTAGACCTGAAAAGACCACACCCATGTAACTATCAATAATGTGTAAATAAGTCTTGACTGACCACACATAATAAAACCAGTGGAAATGTGAATTGGCT
>NW_025359343.1:0-2431 GCF_016433145.1 Gracilinanus agilis | reverse complement strand
CATTTTAGTGAGAGCTGTTTCACCCCCTTATAGCATGGAAATGCCCCAATCCCATGTACCTTCCATGCTGTTGTGGGGTCCCTTCATTTGTCTGGATTTGTTTTTCTGTCCCCTTGAGGAGTCCCGTATGTTTTGGTTAGGAGAGGTTAAGCAGCTGCTTTTTTTTTTTTTTTTTACTCTGCCACCCTCTTAACCTGGAAGCCTCTGTCTCTAGGGTGATTTTAAATCGAATTTCTCTTTCTAACTCTTCCTGCTGTGATGTGTTGGAAATATATAGAAATGCTGATGGTTTATGTGTGTTTTTTTGTATCCTGCAACTTTGCTAAAGTTGTTGATTATTTCCACTAACTTTTTAGTTAATTCTCTAAGATTTTTTAAGTAGACCATCATATCATCCACAAAGAGTGATAGCTTGCTCTCCTCATTGTCTATTTTGATATCTTCAATTTCTTTTTCTTCCCTAATTGATACTGCTAGTGTTTCCAGTAAAATGTCAAATAATAGAGGTGACAATGGGCATCCTTATTTCACTCTTGATCTTATTGGGAATGCTTCTAGTTTATCCCCATTGCAGATGATGTTTGTTGTTGGTTTTAGATATATACCATTTATTATTTTTAGGAAAGGTTCTTCTATTCCTAAACTTTCTAGTGTTTTCAGTAGGAATGGGTATTGTATTTTGTCAAAAGCTTTTTCATCATCTATTGAGATAATCATATGGCTTTTGTTGGTTTGCTTGTTGATATGGTCAATTGTGTGGATGGTTTTCCTAATGTTGAACCATCCTTGCATTCCTGGTATAAATCCCACCTGATCATGGTGGATAATCCTCTTGATTACTTGCTGGAGTCTCTTTGCTAGTATTCTATTTATGCATCTATGTTCATTAGGGAGATTGGTCTGTAGTTTTCTTTCTCTGTTTTTGACCTACTTGGCTTTGCAATCAGTACTGTATTTGTGTCATAGAAGGAGTTTGATAGAACTCCTTCTTTGCTTATTGTGTCAAATAGTTTATATAGTATTGGAATTAATTTTTCTTTGAAGGTTTAATATAATTCACTTGTGAATCCATCTGGTCCTGGGAATTTTTTCTTAGGGAGTTCTTTGATGGCTTGTTCAATTTCTTTTTCTGAGATGGGATTATTTAAGTATTCTATTTCTTCTGCTGTTAATCTAATTTATATTTTTGTAAATATTCGTCCATATTATCTAGATTGCTATATTTATTGCCATACAATTGGGCAGAATAGTTTTTAATGATTGCCTTAATTTTCTCTTCATTAGAGATGAGGTTTCCCTTTTCATCTTTGGTAGTGTCAATTTGGTTTTCTTCTTTCCTTTTTTTATTAGATTGACCAGTACTTTGTCTATTTTATCTGTTTTTTAAAAGTACCAGCTTCTAGTCTTATTTCTTAATTCAATAGTTCTTTTACTTTCAATTTTATTGATTTCTCCTTTGATTTTTATGACCTCTAGTTTAGTTTTTAGCTGAGGATTTTTAATTTGTTCTTTTTCTAGTTTTTTGATTTGCATGCCCAGTTCACTGATCTTTGCCCTCTTTAATTTGTTATTATATGCACTCAATGATATAAATTTCACCCTGAGTACTGCTTTAGCTGCATCCTGCAGAGTTTGGTAGGATGTCTCATCATTGTCATTCTCTTCAATGAAAATCATTGTTTCTATGATTTCTTCTTTAACTATCTGATTTTGGAGAATCATATTCTTTAATTTCCAATTAGTTTTTGGTTTGCCTGTACATGTGCCCTTACTGATTATTATTTTTATTGCATTATGATATGAAAAGGTTACATTTATTATTTCTGGTCTTTTGCATTTATTTGCCATGTTTCTATGCCCTATTACATGGTCAATCATTGTGAATGTACCATGTGCAGCTGAAAAGAAGGTGTATTCCTTTTGGTCCCTATTTATTTTTCTCCACATATCTATTAACTAATTTTCTAGGATTTTATTCACCCTTCTTATCTCTTTCTTATTTATTTTTTGATTCGATTTATCTAGATCTGATAGAGGAATATTTAGATCTCCCACTAGTATGGTTTTACTATCTATTTACTCCTTGAGCTCTGCCAGTTTCTCCTTTATAAATTTGGATGCTATACCATTTGGTGCATACATGTTGAGTACTGTTATTTCCTCATTATCTATACTGCCTTTTATCAGGATGTAATTGCCTACCCTATCTCTTTTAATCAGATCTATTTTACTTTGGATTTATCAGAAATCATGATTGCCACTCCTGCCTTCTTTTTCTCAGTTGAATCCCAAAAGATTTTGCTCCAGCCTGTGACCTTAAACCTGTGTATGTCCACCTGCATCATTTGCATTTCTTGTAGACAACATATGGTAGCGGTTTGTATTCTAATCCACTCTGCTATTTGCTTCTGTATATATATATATATATATA
>NW_025359342.1:0-2448 GCF_016433145.1 Gracilinanus agilis | reverse complement strand
ATATATATATATATATATGTGTGTGTGTGTGTGTGTGTGTGTGTGTGTGTGTGTGTGTGTGTGTGTATCCCTAGCACATAGCACAGAACCTAACACATAATTGGGACTTAATAAATGTTTATTGACTTAATTTGACTTATTTCTTTGATCTCCCTGGATGGTCAAGACAATCTGACTCTACTGAATTAATGGTTACTCTGTGCTCCTTTCCCTCAGGAACGATCATCCTGAAATATTTATTAGGCACTCATGTAAGCCAGGCATCATTCAGAAAATATGTTGAGAGACTTTTTTTGATGCATAGGTTGTAGTCTTAAATGCAATAGGCTAATTTCTGTCCAAGAAAAGGATTTTTTTTTTTCTGGTCAATGCTCTCATATTTGACATTGGTCAGTTGGTATAGAAATTCAAAGGAAAAGATAGAATAGTTTGAGGGTCTCCAAATCAGTTAGACATTTGTTAAGTGCTTATCAATATATGACTCTGATCTAGGAATAGAAATACAAACTAAATTGTTCCTGCTTTCAAGGAGCTAAAATTATATTCCTAACATTTTTTTTCATCCTTAAAATAGAAGTGTTGCTAGTTGGTGTTTTATGGGACCTTCGAATGAGTCTAAGAAGCTTAGAGTACAAGAGGACTATGTTTCTCAGTATAGGTATTTCCTTAGATTTATCTACTCTCCCAGACTTGAATATTTATACTAGTACTAACACTTGGAATGTAGAATCATAGAATTTCAGAGATAAAAGGGATTTTAGAGGCTGTTGCCTTTTAACTACTTAATTTTACACATTAGGAAACTGGGGCGCAGAGGTGAGGAGACTTGTTTAAGAACACACTAGGGCAGAACCAATCGGACAATCCAGTTCCCTGACTTTCATTCTAAGTTCTTTCGAGTATAACACAGATCCTTCACTTCTGACCTTTTCACTGCTCCATCAGCAGTGATCCTTCCATAGATTTAAGAATACAAACCCTTTGAGGACAAGGGCAGTAGCACTTTTGTCTCTGTCACTGTTGTATACATAGTAGGTGTTTAATAAATGTTTGTTGATTTTTTCCCCATTTTGAGTATTTCTTTATGTCTATATTTATTAGTCATCCAATCAAATGAATAAACATATATCAGAAGCTTTCTATGTGTCAGACATTATGCTAAGTGCTAAGGATAGAAAAAGAGGCAGAAGATTGGCTCTGCCCTTAAGGTGTTTATGATCTAATGGTTTAAAAGCTAGCTAAAACTTAGCAAAAATGTAGCCAAAGAAATGAAGGAAAAAAATGGTGCCTATTCCTTCAAAGTGTGTCTATTCATTAAAAAAATGCCTATTCAAAAAGAAAAAATATTGAATTTTTTGCTGAATTTGGCTTGGGGAGATAAGTTTCCTTCATTATTTTCTTAAACTAGGTTTTCCTCCGTCTCTTCCAAATTAAATATGTTGGAAGAAATTACATAATATTTACTAAGTATCCCCATTTTCACCTGTGATTTAATTTGTGATTCTACAGGACATTTCCAATTAGAGGTTTTCAGATTTATGATGGACCTATTCATCTTACCAAGAGCACATTCAAGAACTATATGCCAACTGCAGATAGATACAGCAGTGCCATTGGGTTCTTAATGAAGAATGTCTGGCAGCTTACACCCAAGAATAACATCTCCCTGGTGAAGTTTGGTGCTCATGTAAGTGTGTCCTCCTACTTCTTCTTTAGAGAAAGTGAAGGAAGAAAACAAAAAGAGAAGGAAAGGTGTGAAATCAGATTGAATATGATTGGTGAGAATAGAAAGAAGGTTGTATAATAAACTTCTGATTTCACGTACTTCTGCCCAATCTTAAGATGACAGTAGAAGAAACTATCTCTAGCTATTTCTTGATATTTTTTTGACATTCTAGAAAGGAAAAGTAGCCTAAAAGTGATTGTTTGGGTATTTTGACATGGATGTGGAGACTAACCAAAGCAGGTGGTGGGAGCATTTATCCCAAAACAGAATCCCTGGCTCTCTGGAGAGGAAACACTTGCATATTTTATTTTCTCTTGGGGCCAGCATTACAAAAGAGAAGGTGGGCAGGATGGAGAAGAATAATGAGATATTCCCAGGAAAGTTGTGGGTCTTTAAAATTAGCTTCTAATTTAAACAATGGAATTTTAAACTATGGAATCTAATTTAAAAATGGAATTTTGGTTAAGTAACATGCAAGTTCATCAGATTCTGTTGTCCACCATTTTAATTTATATTTAATTTAATGTATATCTCCACACCCTTGATACTCTACACGAGACAATTTCAAATCTACCACTTCTCCCTCTCTGTCTTTCTGTCTCTGTCTGTCTCTGTCTGTCTGTCTGTCTGTCTGTCTGTCTCCGTCTGTCTCTCTCTCTGTCTCTCTGTCTCTGTCTCTCTCTTTCTATATATATATATATATATATATATATATATATACA
>NW_025359341.1:0-5612 GCF_016433145.1 Gracilinanus agilis | reverse complement strand
TATATATATATATATTGTCTTCCTTGTTCTGCTTACTTTATTCTGTTCATAAAAATCCTTCATGCTTGTCTACATTCAACATATTCATCATTTCCTGTAAGAGAACAGTAATATTCTATTAAATTCATGAACCTCAGTTTGTTTAGCCATTTCCTAGTCAGTGGATATCCACTTTCCATTTCTTTGTTATTATAAAAAAATACGATGCATTCCATTTTGAAACTTATAATTGTGAGAAGTCAAAAGAGAAGTCAAGGAGGAGGGTTTAGATGCTGTGATATATCCTTCAAAAAGCCTAAGTTGGTTTTATAACACTTTAAGATTTACAAATCACTTTATCTACAATGTCTCATTAGATGCAACAACTCTGGCTGGCATTGTGTATTATCCCCGTTTGTCAGATGAGGAAACTACAGCTTAGAGAATTTGAATTACCAAGATCATACAGTTAGTGAGTGGTAGAGATGAGATTCAAACCAAAGACTTGCCTAATTCCCAGTCTATAATTCCATGTATTTAAAATGTAAAGTAGAAATAGCCTCATGAGAACAATTTGGTATGGTGCCCAAAGGGATATGAAGCTGTACCTACCCTTTGACCCAGTAACACTGCTACTACGTCCATACACTTAATAGGTCACAGAAAAAGAGAAAGGATTTCAATATGTACCAAAAATATTTATAGTGGCTCTTTCTGTGGTGGCAAAGAATTATAAACTAAGGGAATGCCCATTATTTCTGTATGTTATGGTATACTGTTGTGATAGAATACTATTCTGCCATAAGAAATTACGAGGAATATGTTTTTAGAAAATCCCATGAAGACATATAAGCTAATGCGAACTGAAGTTAGTAGATCCAGAAGAGCAATGTAGACAGTAATAGCAATATTGTAAGGATGAGCAACTGTGAAAAACTTAACTGCTCTGATTAATACAATGATCCATGATAGTTCCAGAAGACTCATAATTAAAAATGCTCTTCACCTCCAGAGAGAGAAGGATGGATTCTGAATGCAAATTAAAACATTTGTCCTTTTTTGCTTTTTTTTTCACAACATGGCTAATGTGGAAATATTTTTCTATGATTTCATCTCTAAAATGGGTATCATATTTCTTGCCTTCTCAATGGATGGGGACATAGTGGAGGGAGGGAGATAATTTGGAACTGAAAACAAAAATTAAAGTAAGAAAAAATAGAATTGCCTCACAAGTAGACCCCACAATGATTAAGGCTTGAAGGATTGTATCTTCACAAGTGTGGTAGTCTTTGTAAATGGTGGAAGGAACCATAAATGATGGTAATAACTGTATTGAAATTCTTCAACTTTACACATTTGTCCTATATAGTGCATTCTGGCATTTTCTATCACTAGAGTGCAGGGGTCTGACCCTAGAGCTACAAGGGATATTTTGGAGTCCATGCATGACACATTTGGATTTTACTATAATGATTACCAGCTCTGGTTGTCAGAGGAAAAAGATTACAGTGATAGATTTTACAGAGTTGGATTTGTTGGTGATCCAGGAGTGGAGCAGTAAACACTCTTTTATGATTGAGGGAGAATGACTGTTTCTTTAGCTTATGGTTCTTTATATTAAGAGAAACTGCAGTATGTGCAATCAATAAACCATTTCACTCTTTTTGCCAGGCACTAAGGACGCAGCTTTGTTTTTCTTATATTTTAGAAGTCAGGGTAAGCCAGTGTACCAGTTAATTTTAAAGAGTCTTGCTTTAATGCTTCTATAGAGGTCTAGAAATGATTGTTAGTTTCTTATGGATGCATTTGTCTCCTACAATGGAATGTAAGCTCCTTGAAGGCAGAAATTGTTTCATTTTGTATGCCATGACCCATAATAGGTACTGAATTGATGCTTGGTGATTAAATTGTTGACGATCATTTGGACTTAGAATACATAAAAAAGAGGAGACTGGGTTGGATTCTTCCCAGTCTCCAAAGCTTAATATGTGTGTGTGTGTGTGTGTGTGTGTGTGTGTACATAATATCTGATTCCTCACTCTTTCTCACCCCCAATATCTAACTAATGGCCAAGTCATGTTATTTCCACCTAAGTATCATCTCTCACATATACCCTTTCTTTCCTTGATCCTTCTATGAAACTGATGGAAGCCCTTTTCTTTTCATATCTGAACTTGCTGGCTGGTCTTCCTGTCTCAGCTATCTCCAACCTTAATCCATTCTCCACTCAACTGTCAAGCTCATTTTAAATTGCATGGGGACTGTATCACCTTGTTATTCAATAAATTCCAATCACTCTCCATATCTTGGCATCTTATTCCTTCCTTAATGGTCTTCTTACATCTTAGTCCCTCCATATACTTTGTTATTCAGTGACACTGACTTCCTTACTGTTCCTCAAACTTGTAACTCCAGCTCCCAATTTGAAGCATTTTCATCAGCTATTCCCCATGCCTGGAAGATCCTTTCTCTTGTACCTTCTAGCATCTGTGGAACTTTTATATCCCAATGAAGTTTCTACCTTCTATATAAAACCTTCCCTTAATCTTAGTTTCTTCCCTCTGAGATGAGCTCCAGTTTATGCTGAATATATCTTATTGGCACATTATAGTTTATAGATTGTGAGCTCCTTGAGAGCAAGAATTGAGTTTTTGTTTATTTTTTGGTTTCTTTGTATCTTCAGAGTTTAACATAGTACCTAGCACATATTAGACACTTAACAAATGCTAGTTGACTGACTCACTTTCAGTGATCCTTGAGCTGTTTGTTAACATAAAAGTCTCCATCACTGACACTGATATGTTATTGGTTGTGAATCATGAAACATAAATGTTCTCAAAAAATAATGTTAGCAAGTGACCTACAGCATAATAAAAATAAGCTGAAGAATAACTAATGTTCAAAAAGTGTCATAACTGACAGCATGTAGGACATATGTGGTCAGAAAGAGAAATGGACCACCACATAGTTAATTTTTAAAAGATTTTAATAGATGGACAGCCCAAGTATTGACATCAGTTTCCCTAGAGTATTAAAAGAAACAGGAGGGTTTTCAGGGTATTGGGTGAGTCTTCTATAGAGGATTTAAGGAAGAGCATAAATGATCATTTTAAAAAAGCATTACCATATGCAGAGGTAGACCCACATGGATGGATTGTTACAAACAATGGTCATGATCCTTTGGAATCTTCTTTTTGAAATGCATTAAATATTATTTTCTGAATTTTATATATATATATACATATGCATATACATATATATATATATAAAACTTTCAGAATACATTTCTTCTGTACATATTTTGAGTAGGTCTAGTAGTTATTTCTGACAACATTTTAAAGTACTATTTGTAGTCCATGACATAATAGACTGTGTACTAAGGTGTCAGAATCCACTCTTTTCTTCCTGGGTAATAGTGACCTTAGACAAAGGGCTTAAGTTTCTCCAGGACTCAGTTTCCTTTTCTGTGCCTTAAAGAATTTGGAGTTAATCTTGATGGGCAAGATCCCTTTAAATTCTAAGTTTATGATGCTATCATCTGTGTTGCCATGTATGAGATCTTTCTTGCTGCTTTTGCCCTTTTGTGGACATATGTTCAGTACTGCTATCATGGGGTCGATGGGTATGAATTATTTATTCATTTCATAGCATGGTTCATAACTGTTTCCTAGAACTATCAAACTAACACACAGTTCTGAAAATAACGGGATAATGATCTCATCTTGCCAGAAGTCTTTCAGCATTGACTTTAGCATTTTTTCTCCTTTGCTCATTTGCTTCTTGTAAGATGAACCTCTAGAGCTCGTTGCTGATGTTCAGTCATTTCAGTTGTGTGTGACTCTGTGAAATATGGCATTTCCTTGGCAAAGATAGTGGAGTGATTTGCCATTTCCTTCTCTAGTTCATTTTTATAGATGAGGAAACTGGAAAAAACAGTTAAGTGACTTGCTCAAGGTCATACAGCTAGTAAGTGTCTGAGGATAATGTTGAACCCAGGAAGATGAGTCTTCCTAACTCCATGCCTTATACTCTGTGCACTATGGAACCCTCTAACTGTCTCAGAGCTAAGTTAATTTATATTTCTCTACTTGCGATTCTGAGCATTTAAAAAATTGTTATTAATCAATCAGACTTCTTTCAAATGCTTTGTGTTATGTGCTAGAGTCAATTAGTTGTATATGTGTATGTGTGTGTGTGTGTGTGTATATATATATTATATATATATCAGACCTTTATCATAAATATTCAGTGTAAAGACTCCAGAGTTCATGTTGGTATACAATGTGAGATGGTGTTTTAAACTTAATTTCTACCTAACTGCTTTCCCATTTTCTTCAAAGTTCCTGGGAGACAGTCTTCTCTCACCTATTTTGTATATTGAGATTGATCAAACTCTGGGTTGCTATGTTGATTTATTTTTGGATTTGCTAATTTAGACTATTCATCTACTTTTTGATTTTTCAAATGTATCAAGAAATTTAATGATTGCCTTGTAGTGTGGAATCTGATAGTGTTAGCCCTTCTTAATTCCTAATTTTCCACTATTCCCCTTAGGATTCTTGAACAAAATTAATTTTGTCATTATTTTGTCTGGTTGATTAAATAACCTGGTTAGTGAAATACCTGTGGTATTTTCATTGATAGATGATTAAATATTTAGGTAGCATCATTTAAATTATATTAGCAGAGTCAAATCACTAAAAATAGCTATATCTGTAATTATTTATTTTCCTTTTTCTTTAAAGAAACTTTCACATTCATATTTACATATCCTTCATGTGCTTTGGCAGATTAACTACCAGCTATTTTTTTCTACTTTTGAATAGAATTTCTTTTTCTGTCTTCTTCTGCTGGATTTTTGTTAATCCACTTAAAGGCTAATGATTACTTCACAACTTACTATATATAGTTTTAATAACAAAATTTATCAAATGTTTTAATTATTTTTTATCTCTGGGATTCTCTAAGTAAATCACTAATATAGTTTTGCCCTTTTTGCCTATGATTATCCCCTCAATTTACTTGAACTTATGTTTTGCTATAACTAATATATCTAATAAAATATTATATAATAATGGAAATAATAAAAATACTGCCTTTACCCCTGATTTTATTACAAATGCTTCTAGGGTTTTCCCCTCTCATGCATGTTGTTAACTCTTAGTCCTAGATTCTTTTGATCATATCAAAGAAGATACTTTTATTGTTAAACTTTTGAATATTTTAAGCATAAACACCCTGTTTTCTCCATTTTTTAGATTTTATATAATCTTAAAATTTTTATTTTTGGTTATTAATTTTGTCTTTTTATAATTTTTCCTAATACTGGGTAGTTCTTGCATTCCTAGTATAAATTGAACATAGTCATGGTGAATAATATTTTATTAAGATGTTTTCCCTGATATCACGTCCAGATTTGACAATTTAAATCTTTTACCCATTGCCTCTAGTTCTGATCTATGGGACCCAAAAGAACAAGTTTAGCCTTTCTTCCTATTTACTCTAATTCTTCTTTTTTCTAAACTAAATGTCCTACTATGTCCTGGAGAGAGCACCAGACTTCAAGTCAATGTTGAAAAGCCGCCTTGCTAGTTATCTGATCTTGGGCATAGGTTTTCATCTCTCTTTTTCTT
>NW_025359340.1:0-2958 GCF_016433145.1 Gracilinanus agilis | reverse complement strand
AGGGAAGGAAGGAAGGAGGGAAGGAGGGAAGGAGGGAAGGAGGGAAGAAGGAAGGAAGGAAGGAATGTGTCTTAGAGGTTGCACACAGAAGATCTTCTTGGTGCATACAACTATTGGCAGGCAATCTGGCTATAAGACACCCTGGCCCCTACTAGGTCACAAACTGTGGGTCAATGTGAAGTTTTGCTTTAGGGCACAGATTGAGGAAGGTCCTACCACTATCTTCCTTCCTATTGTAGCCCTTCCACCTTCAGAATTTCAGACTTGAAACTATTCATCTGTTCAGTAGGTCCTCTAGATAATGGGTCATCCTGGGATTATAGGGAGGCTCTGGAAAGATTAAAAACCATTGGGGGTGGGGGCAGTTAGGTAGCTCAGTGGATTGAGAGCCAGGCCTAGAAATGGGAGATCCTAGGTTCAAATCTGGCCTTAGACATTTCTCAGCTGTGTGACCCTGGGCAAGTCACTTGACCCCCATTGCCTAGTCCTTACCACTCTTCTGCCTTGGAGCCAATACACAGTATTGACTCCAAGACAGGAGGTAAGGGTTTTAAAAAAAAAAAACCATTGGGGGCCACCTAGATGGCTCAATGGATTGAGAGTTCAAATTTGGCCTCAAACAGTTCCTAACTGTGTGACCAGAGTAAGTCACTCTTCTGCCTTGGAACCAAAGCATAGTCTTGATTCTAAGTCTTGATTTTAAGAAGGAAGGTAAGGATTTTAGAAAGAGTAAACCATTTGTATGGAATCCATGCCTGTGGGTTCTTTCCATAGCAGGGAAAGCCTAGATATTAATCTGTCACAAACAAATTTCACCTTTAGGAGATTTAAGCAGTATAGTTGAACTTGAAACTTGGGTTCAAATATTGTCTCATAAACTGCTTATTTATGTGACCCTGAGCACTTTGTGCCTCAATTTCCTCATCTGCAAAATGAGTTAGACTCATCCTCTAAGATTTCTTCTAGCTCTAAATATTTGATTTTAAAGGCTGATGAAATCCAGAGTTGCAAGGCATGATTTGAAGGCAGGGAAACCCTAAGCATGGTCAATGATGACTTCCTTTTCCCCATTCTTCAAAATTTGCATTGTATATATTACTTTCCACCAGAGGCTTTTAAAAGCCTTTGTTCTGCCCATAACACTTGATTTTTAATGTATTAAATTTCAACTTACCATGGCCAACAAAATGGGGGTGAGGATGAGTAAAATATGTGTATTTCCTTTTGTAATATTAAGAAGCATCTCTCTTATGACCACCTCATTTAATGTTTTATCATAGATGGTTACCCGTTACCTATTCCCTAGACCCTGATCAAACAGACTCTTCCAAGAGCGTCTGGGAGGTTTAAAATATATCACGTGCTTCTTCTAAAAGGAACAAGAAAGCACCAAACCTTCCTTCTTAAGAAAGAATGAAAAAGCCAAAGATCTCTTTGACATGGAAATCTGAAGGTGTATCCCCAGTATCTAGTCCTGGACCTGGCATATGGTTGGTGCTTCATAAATCCTTATTGAATGACTACAGATGAGAAACTGAGGCCAAGGAAAGCTTTCAGTCAATAAACATATTTTAATCACCTACCAAGAGCTATGAATTCTGCTAAATGTTAAAGATATGAAGAAAGGCAAAAGACAGTCAGTGTCTGCTCTCCAAGACCTTCCAGGCTAATGGGGGAGACAAAAAGCAAATATCTATGTACAAAATATATACATGATAAATTGGAGGGGCAGCTAAGTGGCTCAGTAAACAGCACATCAGGCCTGGAGATGAGAGGACCCAAGTTCATATCTGATCTCAGACACTTTACTTTCTAGCTATGTGACCCTAGGCAAGACGTTTAGCCCAAAATGCCCAACCTTAACTACTCTTTCCCTTTTGAACCAATACTTAATATTGATTCTAAGAAAGAAGATAAGGACTAAAAAAATTTTTAAAGACACATTGGAGATGGTCAACCAGAACTAAAGGGAAGAGAAAGGCTTCTTAGAGAAGGTGAGATTTTAGCTGATATCTGAAGACAATTAGGAGAGCCAGGAAACAGAGATAAGGAAGGAGAGAATTCCAGCCATGGGGAATGGTAAGGAAAAAATCAATCAATAAATACTTATTGAGCATCTACTAAGTGCTAACACTGTGTAAGTGTTATAGATTTAAAAAAAAAGACAAAAACAAACCCCTGCCCTCAAGGAGCTTGTGGAGTGACAACTTGCAAACACATATACACAAAGCAAGAACAAATAGGAAATAAGTAACAGATGGAAGGCACTAAAAATATACCACATTGATTAAGTCACCTGCCTGAGATAACATAGGTAGAAAGTGCAGAAGCAGGATTTGAAACCTGGTCCTCTTTCTCTAAAACCAGTAGTCTTTCTGTTGTTCTGGAGATGATATATTTAAAGCATTTTTCAAATCTTAAAAGCAATATGTAAAATGTTAGTCATTATCATTTTTAAATTATTACTATTCCTCCCTAGATGAATCAGAATGAGTGTTGGCATGTAGAAGACATGCATGCATAACATATGTACGTATATGTATATTTTTAATGCAATTAAAAAACAACCAAAGGCAAAGGATAGAAAACTCATTCGCCTTCAATTTCTTCCCAGTCCTTGCTAGAATCAAAATGCAATGACAAATAGCTAGCACAGAGATGGATCATGAGTGTCCTCCAGTGGCAATAGGGAGTAAGACCTCATTTCCTCAACCAGCCTAGATGAGGAATCAGGCTAGTGGATTACGGAGGGCTTTGTAACTGCAGAGGCCAAGGGATTGGTACTTGGGTCCTTTTGCATTTTCTAGAGCTAGTCAACAAAAGAAGTCACATCCTGGTCCTCTTATAAAAGCAGCTGTTGCATCTTGTTTGGTAGTCGTTTTGTTAATAATCAAGTTGGGATGGTACCACATAGAAACAAAGTAAGAGTAATAACTGATGTTATTCTATATTTGTATT
>NW_025359339.1:0-1426 GCF_016433145.1 Gracilinanus agilis | reverse complement strand
CTGTGTATTGGTTCCAAGGCAGAAGAGTGGTAAGGGTAGGCAATGGGGGTCAAGTGACTTGCCCAGGGTCACACAGCTGGGAAGTGTCTGAGGCCAGATTTGAACCTAGGACATCCTGTCTATAGGCCTGGCTCTCAATCCACTAAGCCACCCAGCTGCCCCCAATTGCATTTTTTATCAAGAGTCTTTTGAAACTGTGTTGGGTCATCATCATTGAAAATAGTTGTCATTTACAATGTTCTCCTGGTTCTACTTACTTCATTGCATCAACTCATATAAGTCTTTCCAGGTCTTTCCAGGTTTTTTCTAAAACGAGTCTACTCATCATTTCTTTTAGCCAATATTATTCCTTTACAATCATATGCCACATCTTGATCAGCCATTCCTCAATGGACGGATATCCTCAATTTCCAGTTTTTGCTACCACAAAAAGAATGACTGAATATTTTTGTATGAATAGGTACTTTCCCCATTTTTTGGGGTCTCATTGGGTTAAAAACTTAGTAGTGGTATTTCTGGGTCAAAGGACATGTACAGTTTATTAGCCCTTTGGGCATAGTTCCAAATTGCTCTTCAGAATGGTTGGATGAATTCACAACTCCACCAATACTGCATTAGTGTCCCAATTTTCCCACATCTCTTCAAATATTTTTCATTTTCCTTTCCTGTCATGTTAGTCAGTCTAATAGGTGAGGTGATATCTCAGAGTTGTTTTAATTTACATTTCTCTAATCAAAAGTATTAGAGCATTTTTCATATGATTATAGATAATTTTGATTTCTTCCTCTGAAAACTACCTATCTTTGATCATTTATCAAGTGAAGAATGACTTGTAGACTTATAAATTTGATTCCGTTCTCTCTATATTTGAGAAATGAGCCCTTTACCAGAAACATAGTGCTAATCTCACCTCTCTAGCTCTGGATTTCTGCTTTCCTTCTAATCTTGTTACATTGGTTTTGTTTGTACAAAACCTTTTTTAATATAATAAAGATTATCTATTTTATATATCATAATGCATCTCTCTCTTATTTGGTCACAAATTCTTCCCTTATCCATAGATCTGACAGGTGAACTGTTACATGCTCACCTAATTTGTATATGGTATTGTCCTTTATATCTAAATTATGTAGCCATTTTGATTCTTCTTGTTATATAGTATGAGTTGTTGGTCTATACAAAGTTTCTGCCATACTGTTTTTTAGTTTTGCCAATAGTTTTTGTCAAATAATGAGTTCTTATCTCAAAATATTTGAGTTTATCAAACACTAGGTTAATATGGTCTTTTTCTTTTTTTGAAGTCGTAAAAGAACAATGAATTTAAAATTTAATTACAATTTATTTTTGTAAATTTATTTAACCAAATTTATAACTAGGTATCTCAACCCCTTCTCTCTCCACACCATAGAAAGTGTCACCTGACAAA
>NW_025359338.1:0-5948 GCF_016433145.1 Gracilinanus agilis | reverse complement strand
TTTCGGTTCTTATTGTTAGTTGATGTTTGTCTAGGGTACAGTACTGGTGGTAAGACCATCTCTGCTCACTCTCATTGCTGTTTATGGTCTTACTGATATGTGTTTTATTCTACCTTTCGTTCTCTTATGTCTCATTTTTGCTTCCAAAAGTAAGTACATCCTTTCTTGCTGTCTCATAATAAAAGCGTATAATTTACCTTTAAAATTGCCTTGCTTGTTTCTAAAAGCCAACAGAAAGGGAGAAAATGGGAGTTTGGGCTTGGGCAACTATTGGGGCATTCTGAAATTCTTTCTCTATAGTTTTGGGCATTCATAGGTTGGAATCCTTTATTATTTTGTTCCTCTTCTTGACCCACCTTCTGGAATGTGCAGAATTTGGCATTTACTCTGGGAATCTTTTAACTCCAACAAAATTTGTACAGATTCTGTATATTCTCAGAGGGGCCCAAAGCCCTAGTTATAATCGATTCTGATAAAAGTGTACAGGTAGGGGGGCAGCTGAGTAGCTCAGTGGATGGAGAGCTAGGCCTAGAGATGGGAGGTCCTGGGTTCAAATCTGGCCTCAGACACTTCCCACCTGTGTGACCCTGGGCAAGTCACTTGACCCCCATTGCCTACCCTTACCACTCTTCTGCCTTGGAGCCAATACACAGTATTGACTCCAAGACCGAAGGTAAGGGTTTAAAAAAAAAAAAAGTGTACAGGTACACTTCAGGAGTAGCACAGAACTCTTGTAAACAGTTTTTTTATGCTAATCTGTATAAAATTGTTGTGCAATTAAAAAATAGAATTCATTAGAACTCTGTAGGGAGACATTGAAATTAAAATGATTTTTAAAAACAATTTTATCTCTTCCTTGGAAGTGGGTCTGGTAGATTTAATTGTAAGGTTGCTGCTGTAGAGATGAAACCATATGACTTGTCAGTGTATAAAATGTCAAGATTAAAGACTGATGGTAGACCACAGGGAAGAAAATAGCAGGGTATGAAATAAATTCACACTAATTATCAGCCTTTCTATATGTTACCAACAGAATATATAAAGGATAAAAACAATTCTACCTGAAACAAAGAAAATATAAAACACCTAGAAATCAATTTATCAAGATATACAGAAGGAGTTATATTACTACAACTATAAAATACTTTTTTGCAAAAATCAAAGCATGAATTGCTGGTGGCTGGTTCATGCCAATCTAATTAATTAATAGCATTGCTACTTGTTAATTTAGTCATTCATTGCCATACTAAATCAATTGAACAAATTAGGTAAGGAAGACCCAGAAATATTAGAATGTAGTCTCATTTTGTTTGAATCAATTTAAAAATTTTGATTAGTAGGATAAGGACTCACTATTTTATAAAAATTGTTAAAGGTCATGTAACAAATAAAGTAAAGAAATAGGAAGGTGATCCCACTCATAACTATGGATAAGAGAAGATTTCTTAACCCACCTTAGATAGATTGAATACCTGGTAAAAATGAACAATTTTGATTAAATTAAAAATTTTGCAAAAGCAATTAATGAAATTAGAATTAGAAGGGAAACATGTAATTGTTAAAGAAAAAAATCTTCAAATTTTTCTATTAAATGTATTATCCAAGATATAGAAGTAATTGGTACAAATGTATTAGAAGAAAAGCAATTCCTCAATAGATAAATAATCAGTGGATTTATTTTTGAGTGAGTTCATCCCATTCACATTCATAGTTATAATTATCAGTTGTGTATTTCCCAACATTTTGGTATCCTCTCCTAGTTCTACCCCTTCTTCTTACGCTATTTCCTTTTAAACCAGTGGTTTGTTTTAGACCAGTCCCCCCTCGTCCCCTCCCTTGATTTACTTCCCTTTCCACCCCATCCCTTGTTCCTGTCTTTTTTATTTTTAAGGTCTAATGAATTCCCTCCCCCTTCTCCCCTCCTTTTTTGACCTCCCCACTTCCCTGCTCCCCTTAGTTTATCCCTTCTGACTTTCTCCGTAGGGTTAGATAGAGTTCTATATCCGAATGGATATAGCTACTCTTCCCTCTCTGGGTTAATTCCACTGAGGATAAGGTTTACATATTACCTCTTAATGCGCTCTTCCTCTTCTTGTTATAATAATATTCATCCCCTCTCCTTCCCATGCCTTCTTTGTATGTAATAGAATATCCTATTTTTCTTATTCATTCAAGTTTCTCTTGGTATCCTCTATTATTCACCCCCCTCTTTCCCACCCCCATATCATCTTAGACCATATAGTATTCCTACCTCTCCCTATAAATAATTCTTCTAATTACTATAATAGTGAAAACTATAATAGTTATTAGAGTTCACTACATTTTTTTTTACATTTGTATTTTTTTTTAAACCCTTGTACTTCGGTGTATTGTCTCATAGGTGGAAGATTGGTAAGGGTGGGCAATGGGGGTCAAGTGACTTGCCCAGGGTCACACAGCTGGGAAGTGGCTGAGGCCGGGTTTGAACCTAGGACCTCCTGTCTCTAGGCCTGACTCTCACTCCACTGAGCTACCCAAATGCCCCATTAGAGTTCACTACAGAGAATTACACACAAGAATTCTCCACATAGGAATACAGATAATTAGATCTTATTGAAGCCCTTAAAGAGGCAAATTTAAAAAATACGTTTTCTTTCTTTCCCCTCTGTTTCTTATTTACCTTTTCATGTTTCTCTTGATTTTTGTGGTTGGATATCAAATTTTCCATTTAGTCCTTGTCTTTTCTGTGCAAATACTTGGAAATCTTCTATCTTGTTGAATGCCCATACTTTCCCCTGGAAGTATACGGTCAGGTTTGATGGGTAGGTGATCATTGGTTGTAGACCCAGTTCTCTTGCCTTTCTGAATATCATTTTCCAAACCTTCTCGTCTTTTAGCCTGGAGGCTGCCAGATCCTGTGTGATCCTGATTGGTGCTCCTTGATATCTGAATTGTCTCTTTCTGGCTTCTTGTAAAATTTTTTCTTTTACTTGGAAGCTCTTGAATTTGGCTATTATATTCCTGGGGGTTGTCTTTTCAGGGTCTAGTGTAGAGAGTGTTCTATGGATCCTTTCAATGTCTGTATTGTCTTCTTATTATAGAACTTAAGGGCAATTTTGCTGAATGATTTCTTTTAGTATGAAATCCAAATTTCTATTAATTACTGCTTTTTCAGGAAGACCAATGATTCTCAGATTGTCTTTTCTAGACCTTTTTTCTTGGTCTGTCACTTTTTCATTGAGATATTTCATGTTTCCTTCTATTTTATCAGTCTTTTGACTTTGTTTTATTTGTTCTTGCTGTTTTGAGAGATCATTAGCTTCTCATTGCTCAATTCTAGCCTTTAGAGACTGGTTTTTGGCTATAATCTTTTGGTTTTCAGCTATAATCTTTTAGTTTTCCTTTTCAATCTGGTCGTTTCTGGTCTTTAATTTACTTGCCTCACTTTCCAATTGCAAAGTTCTGCCTTTTAAACTGTAATTTTTTTGCCTGATTTCCTTTTGAGCTATTTCCTACTTCTTTAGCCAAATCTTTTCCATCTTTCTTGTCATCTCAGATTTGAACCCTTCAAGAGCTTGTGAGCAGTTTTTATTATTTTGGGAAGGTTTGGATGTGATTGCTTGTTTGTTCTTCTCTTCTGTTTGCTCTGTTTTCTGGATTTTCTCTGTGTAAAAGTTGTTGAGTGTTAAAGATTTCTTCTTGTTTATCTTTCTCTTCTGAGGGTCCTGATTTTGGCTTGCCATTGTTAGCCCAGCGCCTTCTCAACTTTATCCTCACACTCAGGGTCTGTCTGCGCTCTTTAGGCTCCTGAGGTCTCAGGTCTAGTTGTTCTCAGGGTTAAGCTACCTGGTGGTCCCCTTGCTTGATCCTCTGCCGGAAGCTCCTTTAATAGTCTCAGGGCACTGCTTCCACAGTTGTGCACCCGTCTGCACTGGTTCCCCACTCAGGGTTTCCGAGCCTACACCCACGCCTGAGTCCGCACCTTCACGCGAGCCTGCGCTCAAGGTCTGTGTTCAATGTCCATGGGTTCTTTAGCCTCTTGGAGTCTTGTCTTGCTGCTCTCAGAAGCAGACCCTGGAGCTGCCAATGGCTTAATGGGTGCCCCAAACTTGCTCTAATTCTTTTGCGGTGGCTTTGGCACTGTAGCTGGTATGGGGGTTGAGGGGGTTGCTCAGCTCGCAATTTAGTGAGAGCTGTTTCACCCCTTTATAGCATGGAAATTCCCCAAACCCACGTACCTTCAACGCTGCGACCTGTTGTGGGGTCCCTTCATTCGTCTGGAATTTTATTTTATGTCCCCTTGAGTCCTATATGTTTTGGTTAGGAGAGGTTAAGCGCTGCTTTTTACTCTGCTGCCATCTTAACCAGGAAGTAGTGGATTTATTCTTGAAAACAAGCAATTTAATTTATTTTGAAAAGAAACAAGTTTTCAAAAGAAGAAAAGCAAAATATTAACAGCCAGGTGGAAATATAATTGAAATCATTACAAGTTACATACATGAAAGTTAAAAGAACTCTGAGGCCCCACATCCTACTTAACAGATTATTGAAAATGACAGTGACACTGTTGCAGTACAGATTATTGATACATTGTTGGTGGAGGCGAATTGGTCTAGACATTTAGGAAAGCAGTTTGAAGTTCTCCTTAAGTCACAGTCATAGACTAGGCATGCACTTTGACTTAAGGATACCACTATATACTTCCAAAGAGATTAAAGACAAAGAGAAAGAATGTATACAAAAGTATTTATAACTGTATTTTTTGTTCTTTCAAAGTAGTATGCCTATTCTATTAGAAGTGACTGAACAGATTATTGTACATGAATTTAATAGAATATTATTGCAACCATAAGATTATGAATAAAGGAATGGATTCAGAGAAATCTTTGAAGATTTGTACAAACTGATATAGAATGAAATGATCAAATCCAGAAGGATTTATACAGTAATCACTGTTTTCAAGTAAAAAGCTTTGAACTTTGATCATTATAATTGATATTATCATACCTTCATAAGAGTGATGATTAAATGTTCTTCAGATGATGAGGCCTATAGGTCCAAAATGAGTCATACATTTTTTAGACACAACTAATAAAACTTTAATTTGTTTTTGCTTGACTATACCTATTTGTTTCAATTTTTTTTTGGCTAAAACCAAAAGAAAAGAAAAAGGTGCCAGTGAAATGTTTCTAAAATACATTGAGAGAATAGGAGGAATATCATAAGGGCAAACAGATAAGAAAGGTAGATTTGTTTTCCTGAGTTCAAATCTGGCCTCCGGTATGTCGCCCTAGGTAAATCACATAACCTGTTTGCCTCAGTCCTTCATCTGTAAAGAAAGAAATGGCAAACCACTCCAGGGTCTTTGTCAATAAAACCCCAAGTGGAATCACAAATAGTCAGACATGATTGAAGTGATTAAACAATAATAGGTATTAGTACTTCTGTGTTAAATTTTAATATATGTTTAAAAAGAAGCTCTATATTATATAGATTCAGGTTTTCATTTACAATTTGCTTCTTCTGTTGTTTGTCTATGGAAATGTTCATTTTTTTTTGTTTGTTTGTCAAGTTAAGATAAAATATTTTATTAATCCACCTAGACCAGTGGTTCCCAAACTTTTTTGGCATATCATCCCCTTTCCAGAAAAAATATTACTTAGCACCCCCTGGAAATTGATTTTTAAAAAATTTTAATAGCAGTGAATAGGAAAGATATGTATTAATGTTTCTACCTTTTTTGTAAAATGTAGTAAAAAAAGGTGTAAATTAGAAACATGGAACTTTGAAATTATGAAACTATTTATTGAACTCAGAATAGACTGTAATACAAAAAAAGTTAAAACATTCAAAATCATCTTAATGTGAAGGATGAACCTGGTGTGCTGCTACCAATTTAGTAATCCTCGGCTCTATTTTCGTCAGCAGTAATCTTAAATCACCGTGATTGACTATTTGCAATTGTTTTC
>NW_025359337.1:0-1248 GCF_016433145.1 Gracilinanus agilis | reverse complement strand
GAGGATCAGTGGAATAGACTTGGAGTAAGTGACGTCAGCAAGACAGTGTAGTATACTTGTCAGATCTCTGGGAAAGGAAAGATTTTAAAACCAAGCAAGAATTAGAGAAAATTACAAAATGTAAAATAATTTTGATTATATTAAATTAAAAATCTTTTGTACAAACAAAAACAATGCAACCAAAATCAGAAGGGAAACAACAAATTGGGAAAAAATCTTTATAAAAAAAAACTCTGAAAGGAATCTAATTACTCAAATATATAAGGAGTTAAACCAATTGTATAAAAAATCAAGCCATTCCCCAATCAAAAAATGGGTAAGGGACATGAATAGGCAATTTTCAGATAAAGAAATCAAAACTATTAATAAGCACATGAGAAAGTGTTCTAAATCTCTAATAATTAGAGAAATGCAAATCAAAACATCTCTAAGGTATCACCTCACATCTAGCAAATTGGCTAAAATGAGAGAAGGGAAGAGCAATGAATGTTGGAGAGAATTTGGCCAAATTGGGACATTAATGCATTGCTGGTGGAATTTTGAACTGATCCAACCATTCTGGATGGCAATTTGGAACTATGTTCAAAGGGCTATAAAAGAATGCTTGCCCTTTGATCCAGCCATACCATTGTTGGGGTTGTACCCCAAAGAGATCATAGATAAACAGACTTGTACAAAATATTTATAGCTGCGCTTTTTGTGGTGGCAAAAAACTAGAAAATCAGGGTATGCCCTTCAATTGGATAATGGTTTAACAAATTATGGTATATGCTGGTGATGAAATACTATTTCACTCAAAGGAATAATGAACTGGAGGAATTCCATGGGACCTGGAAAGACCTCCAGGAATTGATGCAGAGTGAAAGGAGCAGAGCCAGAAGAACATTGTACACAGAGACCAATACACTGTGGTAAAATAGAATGTAATGGACTTCTGTACTAGCAGCAATGCAATAACCCAGGAGAATTCTGAGGGACTTATGGAAAAGAACACTTCCCACATTCAGAGGAAGAACTGCAGTAGTGGAATCACAGAAGAAAAGCAACTGCTTGAACACATGGGTTAAGGTGGACATGAATGGGGATGTAGACTCGAAACTACCACACCAATGCAACTATCAGTAATTTGGAAATAGGTCTTGATCAATGACATATGTTAAAACCAGTGGAAATATGCATCAGCCATGGGGTGGGGAGCTGAGGGGGTGAATGGGGAAAATAAGAGCATGAATTATATAACCACGTTAA
>NW_025359336.1:0-6189 GCF_016433145.1 Gracilinanus agilis | reverse complement strand
GAGAGGGAGGGAGAGAGGGAGGAAGGAAGGAAGGGAGAGAGGGAGGAAGGAAGGAAGGGAGAGAGAGAGAAGAGGAGAAGAGGAGAGGAGAGGAGAGGAGAGGAGAGGGAGGAAGGAAGGAAGGTCATGTTACTGGAAAAAAATAAACTGGTCTTATGCAGAGAGGGCAGAATAACCCATAGACAGGCAAGGTGCTCCATTAATATGTAATGTCAATCCAAGCCTCTAACCCCTGTGGAAGAATTATGGTTGTATATGGACAAGAGTTATGCAGGATAAGAGGGCATGGATGGAGTGGAATGTACATCATTGAAGGGAATGCCCACGTCAACAAAATCCAAGATTCAGCAAGTCATATTTTTACACTAAAATAGTGTAATTCTCTTGAGTAATTTAGTTCAGAGATCTTCCTAGAAACAACTGATATATTTGCACACATATATGTAGCATTTCAGAGCTTGAGCTCTCGTCTAAAGACTCCATTTTTTTCAGATAGGTGAAGTGGTCCATAAGATGGTAACTTGCCCTGGCTCATCCCTCTTGTCGTTGGCAGAGCTACATGTAAAACTTGGGACTCCTGTCTAGAATCCATTTGTATCACACTATCCTTTCCACCTCTATATTGTTATACTAATGATGTGTGCATAATTTTCCTTTGAGTGTTTGACTATTGCTAAGAGAAAAAAAGCAGAAAATAAATAGCTATGAACAAGAACTTAAGAAACTGTCTTGTGAAGCCTGGGGTAGGGGGCGGGGAGATAGATATATATATGTATGTATGTATGTATGTATGTATGTATGTATGTATTAAAATGTGAGATCTCTGCACAGTAGAAGATTCTGATTGGACTTTTCAGCAAAAGGAACCTTGAATTATTTTTCCTATTAATAAACCAGAGCTGCCTAGGTGCTATAGTCTCAGTTGCTGGAAAGGCTAAGGCTACTGGATTGTTTGGCTTGGGGAGTTCTGTGTTGCACTAGAGCTAAAGCTGACCCAATGTCTATACCAAGTCTGGCACCAATGTGAGTCAGTGGGAAAAAGAAATAAGAAGGGATCTACTGGGCTGCCTAAGGAACAATGAGCTAGATCAGATCAGAAAAATAGATCAGGCCAAAGCTTCCAAGACAATTAGTAGTAGAATTGGACCCTGAGTGGTCCCTGCACTTCAAGCCTGGGTGAGATGGGGAGGCCCAGACTCCAAAAAAAGTCACGACCTCTGGGCATACAATTATATAGCTGTCTTGTAGTGCATCGATTGTTCATTTCCCATGGTATCTGGTTAGGAGAATCACAGATTTGTTTAAAAAAAAAATTATAGCTTCCAATCCCTACAAGAGATCAGAAATTTCAACTATTTCCCACAGTTTTAAAGGATTGTAAATATTCTCTTGTAAAAATCAAGACTCTTTGGCATCCCCTTCTGTTTCCTCCCTGTCTCTGCAGAAACAAGAAGGACTTTGAAAGGACAGATTTCATTCAGTTTTTTATTCTCTCTCCCTCTCCCTCTCTCTTTCTTTCTTTCCTTCCCTTTCCCTCCCTCTCCCTCTCCCTCTCCCTCTCCCTCTCCTTCTCTCTCTCTCTCTCTCCCCCATCATCAGACATATTCTGGCTCAATAACTTGAATAACATGTAATATGTCAGCCCTCCTGAAGAGCCTCCATCCTATTCTGATTCCATCATATTCTTCGATATTCTAATTCTGTTCTTGAGATTTTACTTAAGAGGTGCACCTTTCAGAATTCCTGTACTCACCGTTGGGACACCCCTTCCACCTGTCATGGAGATTCAGTGGGCTAGAATGTGATAGGGATAGGAACAATTTCTTACATTCCATCATAGAATCAATACTGTGCATTGGTTCTGAGGCAGAAGAGCAGTAAAGGCTAGCCCTAGACAATGAAAGTTAAGTGGCTTGCCCAGGGTCACACAGCTAGGACCTACCAATTAATTATTACCTTACATCATATAGTCCTCACTTGTTGTCTCCCCTTGCAGAATGTATGTTCCTTGAGATCAGGGATATTTTTTTTTCTCTTTTGTATCCTCAGTGCCATAGTATAATGCCTGGTACATAGTAAGCACCTGATAAATTCCTATTAATCGGTTGTGTCTAGGAGGTCAGAAATGCTTTGTAATGAATCACATTTTAAGTTAAATTATACTGGCTCGCTGTTCTCTTGCTGAAGAGATTCCAGGACTCTGGAACTTCTGTCAAATAAACTTGTAAGTAAAAGATTGTCACATCCAATTGCTGCATTTCACAATCTTATGATCTTATGATCCTGGCTTTTGTTCTGTTTTCATACTTAATTGCAGAAAAATTAAAAGTGTAATAGCTAGAGACAGCCAGGTTGCATAGTAAATAGAGTGCTAGGCCTGGATTCAAGGGGTCCTGGGTTCCAATCTGAGCTCAGATGCTTCCTAGCTATGTGACCCTGGGCAAGTCACTTAACTCCAATTACCTAGCTCTTATCACTCCTCTCTCTTAGAATTGATACTAAGACAGAATGTAAGGGCTTTTAAAAAAAAGTATAATAGCAAGAAATTAAAAGTGTAATTCAAAAATCTTATTTAACCAGTTGAGTGCAAAACACCTCACCACAATTAGGTACTATTGTAGGATATGAAGGTTAATAAAACATGGCTACCTCATGATTCCCAATAATAAGACAGAGACAAGACTCCCGATTTCATCAGGATAGGAAACTCCCAAATGAAGATATTCCTTCTACCAATGCCAGTCAGCACCTTCTCTATAACATATAGTCTTCTTGGAGCACCCAAAACTCAAGTGATTAGCTCAAGATCACATAGTCAGAATATATCAGAGATATGAGGATTTGAACTCAGATCTTTTTGACTTTGAGGCCAAATCTCCATCCAACATAACATGATGTTTCTGATATATATATTCACATAATGATAATGATAAGTTATTATTAATATATTTAACTACATAGCTATTCTATAAAGCATAAGCAAATAGTTAAACCAATAAGTATATTTTTATTTACTAATGTTTAATGACTAATTACTTCCTTTTACTATTTACTAAATTTTAATTACTAATTTTTAGTATTACTAATTTTTAATCACTATTACTAATATCTAATATTATTTTCTACATTTTGACATATAACACATTTAATTTGTTTATTAATATCTCTATGTTATTACTTTGCTATTAATATTTAATACATTAATAAATATGCAGAGTTATACATGAGGTACAAATGAAATACTTTAAATGTTATTTTAAAGCTTCAAAGGGACTGAGAAAAATATTGGCTATAACAGACATTTGTACAGAACTTGTAAGATTTGCGGAATGCTTTTGCATGGAATCCTGTGAAGGAATATCCATCAAGGAACAAGCATTTAACCAGCTCCTACTGAATGCCAAGAATATAAGTTCAAAGAATGGGAAAAAAAACCCATTCACAAGGAACATTCTCAGGGTTCTAGGGAAAAAGACAAATAGATTCAGCCTAAATATAAAGAGAAGAAACACAGCTGTTAAATAGAAGTAATTTGGGAGAAAGTGCACTAGTTTTTGAGTGACTAAGAAAGTTTTCATGAAGAAAGTAACTAAAAGAGGCTGTTGTAACAACCTATGCTAAAGGAGGCAGCTAGGCAGATTAAGAGCCGCACCAAAACACCAGAAGTCCTTGGTTTGAATGTGACCTCAGACCTTTTGTAGCCGTGTGACCCTGAGCAAGTCACTTGACCTCCATTGCCTAGCCCTCGCTGCTCTTCTGTCTTGGAACCTATACACATTTTAAGATGGAAGGTAAGTGTTTGTTATTATTCTTTTTAATCTATGCTAAAGGTTACAAAGTCTAACACTCAAGTAGTAGCTATGAGATCAGAGATAAGGGAGAAGAAGTAGGAACAGCAAGATATGGCAACAGTTTGGAAATCATGAAGAGTTGAGGATGATGCCAAAATTATAAATCTAAGAGAGCAGAAGAATAGGGGTGCCTTCGCCAGATAGAAGGAATTTTGAAGGATGGAGGAGGATAATGAGTTTTGTTTTAGATGGATTGAGTTTCAGATGACTCCAGGACATCCAGTTTGGATGGTCCAGTAGGTAGTTGGTGATGCTAGTCTGACGATGAAGGAAGAGAGTAGAGCTGCTCAGATTGACCTGTGAATACCTGGATAGACATGCAAGCTAACTCTCAGGTTACTGAGAGACAGAATGGAGAGGAAGAAGAGAAGTCCTAACATGGAACCTTGGAGAAACAATACCCTTTAGAAGAAAAGATCTAGATGATGAGGCAGTGAGGGAGACAGAGAAGGAGGAGGAGTCCTACAGGTTGGAGGATAATTCAGAAAAGAAGAGTATCATGAAACCCTAGGGAGAAAGGAGTATGCATGAAGAGGGGGTGATCAACAAGGTCAAATGAAGAGAGATTAGGGGCAGTTAGATGGCACAATGGATAGAGTGCTAGGTCTGGAGTTGAGAAGAGCTAAATTCAAATCTATCCTAACCCTTGCTCTTCACTCTTCTCTCTTAGAATTTTTACTTAGAAAGCAAGGGATTAAGAGAGAGAGAGAGAGAGAGAGAGAGAGAGAGAGATTGAAGAGGATAAAAACTAAGATAAGATCAGCAGATTTAAGAGTGACAGGCCTGGAGTCAGGAAGATCTAAGTTCAAATTCAGCCTCAGACACTGTATGACCTTGGACAAGTCACTTAACTTCCATCTGCCTCAGTTTCCACAACTACAAAATGAAGACAATAATATCACCTACTTCCCATTGTAAGGATCAAATGAAATATTTTTAAAGTGCTTTGTAAACCTTCAAATGCTCTATAAATATTAGTTATTGTTATTATTCTGGGCAGCTAAGTGACCCAATAAATAGAGCACCCTGTCTAGAGTTGGGAAGATCTGGGGTTCAAATTTGACTACAGACACTTACTAGCTATGTAATCCTGGGCAAATGACTTGCCTCAATTTTTTCTCATCTGTAAATGGGCTGGAGAAGGAAATGGTAAAGCACTCCAGTGTCTTTGACAAGAGAATCCCAAAGAGGGTCACTAAGAATCAGTCACAACTGAAAAAATATCATTATTTTTTATTAAAACAAATTATACAGAGATAAGTAAATAAAATATGGGCAAAGTAATTTCAGGAAAGAGAAGGAGCAGAGCATTAACAAATGGAAAGATCATCAAAGGCTCCATTTAGCCACTTAAACTGTGTCTTAAAAGGAGCTTCCCAAAAAGCAGAGGTGAGGAAGAAAGCTTTCCAGGCATAGCAGATGGCCTGTGCAAAGGATTTAGGAAATGGAATACCCCTTGGTGCTGATCAAATTTATCCCATTTTAGTAACAAATAGGGGTTTAATGACTTGTCTGTGGTCATACATTTGGCATTGTCAAGAAACAGTATTTGAACCAGATTTTTCTGACTCCAAGACTCTCTCTGTCTACTATTGTATCAGACTGATTTCTCTGAATATATTAGAAAGCACACTGGGCTTCGAAATGGATTCAAAATGCAGCTCTGCTAGTTAACCAGCTTTATAATCCCAGGCAAGTCATTTCTCTGAACTTAGGTTTTCTCATCTATGAAATTAAGAAAACACCTACATAAATTACCTCTCATGGCTACTGGAAATCAACTAGGAGTAATGAATGCCCAGAGCAAATTTTAGAGCACTATACAAATGTAAGCTATTATTTTATAAGTTAACAGCACAGCAATGACTAAAGAACTGCATCTTGGTTTCTTTATGCCCTGAATGACCAGAGGTGAGATTGACATTTTCCATCTTTTCCCACATTTTATTTTTTAAGTAACAGTGTTAGCCTGCTGGGATTATTTTTGCTGGTCTTTGTATCTCTAGCACTTAACACAGTGCCTGACACATGGTAAAAGGCTTTTTTTTTTAATGTTTTTTGACTAACTGTAATGAAAACTCCTAGGGATATACAACTATATCCCCAATGTCCATACTAATAGCAGGAAAGGGGAAGAAGGTAGAGAACTGATCAAAGAGCTAATTTCAGGTGTTGGAAAATCCAAAAATAATTGGTTGGCTAATTAGCTAATTCAAAAGTCATTTAAATTTATTTTTGATATGTTAGCTCCCCCTCTCACTAGTAAATGGAATCCTCAGAAGGTAGTTGACTACTGTTCTCCTCAGGGTTTGTGGCTTCAAATACTACTGTGCAGGAG
>NW_025359335.1:0-3121 GCF_016433145.1 Gracilinanus agilis | reverse complement strand
CATTAGAGGTGAGGTCTCCCTTTTCATCTTTAATACTGTCAATTTGGTTTTCTTCTTTCCTTTTCAGCAAGCACATTTTTAAAAGTCAATGGTTTTTTTAATCCTATACTATTTGGAATTATTTGAGTTATGATTTCTTCATTTCATTCATTTGGTTAAAGCCCCAATTCAGTGCAGAGCCCTGCACTCGATACTAGGGGTAGAACAAAGTGGAGACAAGATCACCTACCTCCCCTCATTCCTCCTTCAGTATGGATGACCCAATGTCGATTCTACATTCCTACATACATACCTAGCAGGACCTACAAAGTAATTAAGGAATGCTTCTTTCTAAAAAAAAATAACAAATCGTGCAACCAGGTGACACAGTGGATAGAGTACCCAGTCTGGAGTCAAGAGTTCAAATCTGGGTTCCAATCTGGCCTCAAACACTTCCTAGCTGTGTGGCTCTGGACAAGTCACTTAATTCCATTTGCCTAGCTCTTGCCCCCTGTCTTAAAGTTGATACTAAGATAGAAAGTAAGGGCTTGAAGGAAAGAAACGCCTATTGATCAATTAACTAAAACAATCAGTCCATTCCATCTCTAAGCCTATCATCATTGTCATCATCCTCACCAACTTGTATGGCCTTGGCCCAGCCCCTTCCCTGGGCCTCAGTTCTTTCTTCTGTAAAATGAGGAGACTGGCTTAGCTGACCTTAGAGATCCCTTCCAACTCTAGGTCTGTGAGCCACGACTACATAGCCACTGTTTGGACCTTCTCGGGCACAAAATGGTAGGATGAAATAAATGAATCATGGCAGATGGGAAAGGAATTAAGCAGGCCATGTGTCCTGCCCATCATTCTTAATTTCCCCCAGATGAGTGAGCTGAGATCCAATCCCTTTTTATTGCCTTCAGTAGTTCAGCCAAAATAAGACAGACTGGAAAAAATGCCCAGGAGTTTATTCCCTTTTGCAGAACAAATGCTGCCTTGCCACTTAAATCCCAGTTAGGGAGATAAATGCTTTGGCTTTGTTTTCCCCACTTCTACACCATTTCCTTTCCTCCTCAGCCCTCTCAGAATTCAGTCGCTGACCAGAGGCTGATCACGTCCACCATTATCTAACTTTTCATTTACTGCATCCGTTAATTTTCATTTCTTTTTGCGCAGCACCCTTTTAAATGGCACCTGATAAACATGGCCATTTATTCTCCTTCCTAAGAGGACTAAACCTTTTCACCTGCATCAGTGATCCAAGAGCTAGAGTAAATGATGAAGGAAATGAATCCAAACAGTAGCATCCTTGGAGTGGAATTCAGGGCCCCCTCCTCCCTTGTCTAAGCCATTTCTCTTTGGAAGCACAGGCCTGCTTGCAAATGGCAGGAGAAGCAAATTATAGTGACCCCTGGCATGCAAAGGCTTGCCTGAACCAGACAGGATGTGAGAAGACAAAACACATGCTAATGATTTCTGCGAGCGGGATGTGCCCCGAAGACAGGACTGGGCAAGCCCAATGGTGAACACAGAGGAAGGTATTGGCCAAGAGACCCAGAGGGACATTAAGTGAGAGAAGGAAGCTTTAGGACCTTAAGAGTCTGACGAAGCTTTATCTATGAGAGGAGAAAAGTAGCATAATAGGTAGGTAGAGGATTGGACTTAGAGTCGAGAAGACCCAGGTTCAAATCCTATCTTAGACACTTATGAGATTGTGTGAGTCACTTCACCTCTGTCTGCCTCAGTTTCCTCAATTCTAAGATGAGATAATAATAGTACCTACCTCACAAGGTTGTTGTGAATATCAAACGAGATCATATTTGTAAAGCATTTTGCAACCTTAAAATGCTAGATAGAGGTTAGTTATAATTATTATGGGGAATTTTTTTTAAATCTCAGACTCTGGCCCGGAATGCTAAAGTCTGAGAAGACTTTCAAAGTCTATGAAATCAGGAGGGGACAAAAAGAGAAACTCCATCCACTGAATTAGAGGGGACCCACTCAGACTCTCCCCTGGAGCTTGTGGTTGTAGGATAAGTAGAAAGAAGCACAACTTCTTCCCCATCATGATCTTCTAAATGGCAGGAGTGGAACCACCATGAGTAAGAGGACATCAGATCTCACAGTAGATTAAAGACTAGGTAGAGGTCATTCAGCCACTCTTGCTCAAAATGTCCAGGTCCTGAAAGGATCTGCTCATGTGGGCACAGGAATGCTGGTATCGATTGGGGAGAATAGAAGAGGCACCAGAAGCCTGAAGATGCACAAATGTTCCAATTTTGACAAGGGGCAAGGAAGGAGGAGGAGGAGGAGGAGGAGGAGGAAGAGGAGGAGGAAGAGGAACTTCAGAAACTATGAACTAGTGAACTTGATATTGATCCCAAGGGAAATTCTGGAACTGAAGAGTCATCAGATTGTTTACAGACACAAAAGAAAACAAAGATCACTAGGAAATTGCATGGGTTCACTAGGAGCAAGTCATGCCAAACTAATCTCATTTCCTTTGTTTACAGTAACTAGGGAGACTGATTTAGACATGGTCTTTCTTGATTTTAGCAAAAAGTTTAAAGAGTATTTTAATGCTAGCCATGCTTTTGGACAAAATGGGTAACTGGGGGCTAGGACAGAATAGCCAAGTGCATTTGGAGCTGAATTATAAGAACCTAGGCAGAGTTAGCCAACATTTAAATAGCGCTTTAAGGTTTGCAAAGAACTTTGTAAATATTAGTTTCTTCGATCCTTACAACCACCCTGGGAGGCAAGTGCTGTTATACCCATTTTATAGATGAAAAGGCTGAGGCCAATAGAGGTTAAATTTGTTGCCCCAGAGTCACACAGCTAATAAGTATCTAAAGCAGGATTCAATCTCAGGTCTTCCAGACTCCAAGTCTAGCACTCTTCCCAATGAGTCACATGGTTGCCGAGAGCTGGAAGGAACCTCAGAAACCAACTAGTGGAACCCCCGCATTTTAGAGATGAAGAAACTGAGGCTCAGGGAGGGGAAGGGACTTGCCCAATGTCACAGAATATACTGGTGATGGTGATGATGACAATGACAATTACTCTGTTACTCTCATACTTCAAGGCTCTGTGATTGTGCTGGCATGACTAGTCCCTCACATAGCCTGCACCCTTAGCACTAGGT
>NW_025359334.1:0-1402 GCF_016433145.1 Gracilinanus agilis | reverse complement strand
CTTTCTTTCTTTCTTTCTTTCTTTCTTTCTTTCTTTCTTTCTTTCTTTCTTTCAAGAGAACTACCACTTCTCACTGAATTTTAACTGTATTGGATTTTGTGACAGACAATTATTATTCTTTCTCTTTACTGAGTAAACTCTTCTCCCTAGGTATTCGGTGGACAATGGAGACTGATAGTCCCTTCCCCCAGGAGTAGCTCATGTTAGGATGGTAGAGAGAGGGTTAGACACCTCTGAGGCAGATATCCCCAATCTGACACTCTGGCTGATGTTCCCAGTGGCTCTATTTGGCAGTTGCTCTTGGTCACAGCCACTCCCAGTGGATGCTCCTATTGGCAAGGGCTCCCTTCAGTGGCTCACTGCAGTGGCTCATAGCAGCTGTTGTTGTCAGCAACTCTCTTTGATGTGGGCTTTTAGCAATTTCTCCTGTCAACAGTTTCTATCCTCAATAGAAGTGTAGATCCTATAAATCAGTGCTCTTATAGGGTCCTTAGTATCTCATGTCTGCTAACTTTTATTTTTTTAGGAGTTTGGGTAAGGAGAAGAAATATAGTAAGCTATCTTGAAGGAATTGATTGAGGAAGTACAAACCACGTGTCTATAGAAATCATATATCTCTGATTTTATAGGACAGTATTTTTGATTTCAAAAAAATTAAGGGTAGGATCAGAAGTTTATATCTGGAAATATGTACGTTGCAAAAGTCTTGTGAACGTAAAGAATCTTTTGAAATTGTTGACAATATATCTTGGTAGATTGTTTCAATAATATAATTTACTCTTTAAAAACAAATAGAATACAGGTATTCCTTCCACATTGTGATGCTCCCCATGTAGTTTTGATATATTGTGGTTTGACATAAAAAAGTAATTGGGGATTTGGGGGAAGTTTTCTGGAGGCCATGAACAACATGTGAAGGCCAGTAGACAACATGGAAAAAGTTTAGAAACTCAGAAATGCATTTATATATATGATTATATAATATCAACCTATTTTGTTTCATTTAAATATTTTACATTTCTTTCATATTTAAAAATTTTCTTTTACATATGTAAGTCAAAATGTTTATTGTTGTTTAGTCATTTCAGTTATATCTGACTCTTCACGACCCTTCTTTGGGTTTTCTTGGCAAAGAAAAATTTGGGGTAATTTGCCATTTCCTTCTTCAGCTCATTTTATAGATAAGGAACTAAGGCAAGTACAGTCAAGTGACTTGCCTAGGATCATACAGTCAAAGAGTGTCTGAGGCCAGATTTGAAATCAGGAAGATGAGTCTTCCTAGTTTGAGGCCCATTCTACCACTTAGCTATCCCTGTAGCTATATATTATTGGCAAAAAGACATATATATATATATAAAATATAAACATATATAACATGTTTTATATGTGTTTTATATATAAG
>NW_025359333.1:0-3393 GCF_016433145.1 Gracilinanus agilis | reverse complement strand
CTCCTTCTCTCTTTCTCTCTTTTCCTCCTCTCCCTTGTCCTTGACTCCTCTAGGTCAGGAAGCACACTTTGCATCCCTCAAAGTTCTTAGGACAGTGTCTTATTCAGAGTAGGTAACTAAGTCCTTTGTAACTGATTGATTACTTCCCCCCAATATAGTTAGTGCAGTGATTAATAAAGCTACTCCTTAATCTAATCATTTTTCTCCTTAGAGGGTTGAAAGTTTTCCTTCTGGACGATTTATTCCTTTTCAGATGGCATTTCCTAGAAGGGAGGGACTGTGTGTGTCATCTACATTTTTGTCATTTCCTTTGGCACTTAGGTCAATATTCTATGCACAGTGGATGCCTGAGCAAGCTACCTGGATGAATGAATAAGGGGATAAATGAAGCAATGTGGATTAGGGTTAGACAACTGCTCAGTGCCAGAATGTAATGGATTTCCTTCTTTGGAGATCCTTAAGCAAAGAGTAGGCAATGCTCCTTCCCGGTTGGCTTAATGGCTAACTCCTTCCTAGAGTTCCCTCTGAGCCTTCTAATTCTATAACAACTGTACAATCATTTCCGCCCCAGAAAAACAGAGGAGGGACTTAAATTTTGACACTAGACAGCATTTATAGATGTTATTTCATTTATTTTGTAATGTCTTTGGGAACCACGTAAGTAAATATTTTCTTGAATTCATAGAGAACTAAAGGCACCAGAAGGAAGGAAAGAGAGAAACATTTATTAAGCACCTGTGGTGTTCCAGACACTGTGCTAAGTGCTTTACAAATCTTATTTGATCCTCATGACTCTGGGAGGTAGGTACAGTTATAATCCCCATTTCATAATTGAGAAAATTGAGGCAAAGATTAATTGATTTGCCCAGGGGCTCGACACTGCTAGTTAAGTGTCTGAGGTCAGATTTGAACTTGGATCTTCCTGCCACCAGGGTCACTACACTATCCAGCTGCCTCAGAGAAATTTTGTGACTTGCTTAAGGCTACCTGTAGAATGAGAGAGGAGGCAGACAAAGGGTCCGCATCCCCCAGCCTCTTGAATCTTTAGCAGCTTAAACCATTTTAGTCAGGGGTGGGAAAAGAGTTAGGGAATGAGGATGATGGAATGCAAGCTATCCCACATCACACATTCCCCACTACCATTAAAACAGTGTTCAGTAGAAGGCTCCTTAGAATGCATTTGTGTTAGGTTACATTTATTTCATGTAATCTCAAAAGTCTTTTCAGACACAAAATACCTCAAGGGTGTGTCTTCAGCCCACCTTTCCAGCCTTAATGCAGTTGTTTCTCACTCACATACTCCATCCTTCAACCAAACGGAACTATTTACCCTTCCTTAAATATATCCCGATAGATCATTACATCTATCAAATACTAATGAGCCTCAGGACCCATTTCGAATAGCATCTTCTCCTTCATGAAGTCTTCTCTGATGCCCAACGAGGGAGTGTGATCTTTCCCTCCACTGTGAGCTCATCAGTCTTTGTCCCACTCGAATCCACTTACCACTTTCTAATTTCTAATTCGTATTAGAGTTTTCTATTTTCCGTGATCTGCTGGGTCATGAGCTCCTTGAGGGGAGGGATCACGGCTTAGCTGTGTCTGTCCCATCCCACTGCAGACCTTGCTCAGCACAAGCTTGTACGTAATCGGAGCTTAATAAATGTTTGCTGGAGGAATGAATAAACGAATCGAATGTTAGCGATAATCCTACTCTACTCGGCTCATGTATTTAATGGCAGGACAGCCTTAAGGTAGTTGGCCAGAAATTCTCCACATTTTGCTTGGCTCTCTGGCTGATGCTATCCATCCCTTGCCTTCAAGTGTACCAAATCCATCTGCTAATTAAGGGAAAAGCAAAGAAACAGTGGCTGGCAAGTGTGACTATTTTTTTTTCTAAGGAAGCGATTTAGACAATTGGAAGGTACACAAATGTAGTCCTATTATTCAAGTTAATTTACACTCCCTCCCCTGGTCCACCACAAGGAATTTATGAACCTGGAAGAGCTGTAAGTCCTTTAGCAAAGTAAACAAACTGTAACTCAGGGCTGCATACTTCGAGGGATCCTCTATCAGCAGGTTTTATTTTTACACTAGAGGTGAAAAGATAATTTGGTGCGTAGTAGTTGTCTCTTTGGGAGCGGCAAAGAATCCGCATGTAGTGCATGTTAAAATCGACATCAAAGATGCTCCATGTCTGAGCAGCCAAATGATAGCAGCTGCTTACCAGACTGGGTTGGCTAGAGAAAGGGGTTTTCAGTTGATTGCAGCCCCCAACACTAGGATAGAAATTTTTTTTTTTTGGAGGGGTAGAGTAGGTGGGAGTGAGGGAGTGAGGGATTATTGGCATTTTCTTTTTTAAGAAGGGTGGAATTTATTATTAGTTCTCTTACCTCTCATCCTTCTTCTGTCTCCAATTAAAATGGGCTCCTGGACAGATGAAATGAATAATGAACACTGAATTGGGAGCCAAAAATCTTGGGTTCTATTCCAGTCGATAACTGGCTGTGTGACCTTGTCCAAATTCCTTAACTTCTCTGAGTCTTTTATTTCATGTATAAAATTACAAGGTTGTGCTACATGGGTCTAAGTACCTTCTAGTGCTAAGATTCTATAGTTTTATGATCCTAAGAACATGTGCAATTGGTCTTTTCGTTTTCAGAGAGGGGCAGTGCTTTTCTCCTGAATGCACAAGACACTTAAAAGAAAGAAAGTTTTTTTTTTTCCTTCCATGTTATAGACTGGACGACCTTGATGTGATAGACTGCAGGATTTGGTGACACTGCACACTCAGTGCTATTCAACACTTTGCCTGAAAGGGAGGAAGGAATGGATTTATTGACTTGCGACTTTGACTCAGGCCTGTGTATCAGGACTGTTATTATGTGGAATGATTAGGCTGCCGTGTCAGGGACAAGCTCAACTAGAACAACAAAAGATCTCCTTAACCTTTACCTGGACACAAGGCCATTCATAATGACTTGCATGGTTTGGGAAACCAAGTCTATCTCGAGGCACTCAATACTTCTGCAGCCCCAGCAAATGAGCAGGAGGGGGAGAGATGGATGGGAGAGAGAGATGAAATGTAGTTCCATTCTGCATAGTCCTGTTTAGAATTCCGAGCTCAGGTCTGTGTCAAAAACCAGCAAAGGCTTAGAGATCAGTGTCATTTTCTTTAGAATAAAAAAGGAATTTTGAAAGCAGATATAATGGTTACTTGCCTAGAAAACTTCCAACTATTTGTTATCCACTAGAGCAAATTACACCATTTCTGAAGGATCTTTTCCCTATTGAAGAAAGTATGTGCATTCTATTAATATGAAAAGAACTTGAGCACAAGTAAACTTCTCTCTCTCTCTCTCTCTCTCTCTCTCTCTCTCTCTCTCTCTCTCT
>NW_025359332.1:0-4150 GCF_016433145.1 Gracilinanus agilis | reverse complement strand
GTTATATATTATATATTTATATAAAATATAACATATTTAGTTTGGAAAATGCTTTCCTCATTACAACTTGAGGAAAAAGATAGTTTTAGTACTATTAATTCTATTTTATCGATGAGGACATTAAAAATCTGAATATAATAGAAACATACTTTGAGGAAAAATGACTTGTATAAAGTCATATGACTAGTAATATATGAGCCAGGACTGAACCCTAGTTTCTTCTTGTGATAATTAAATTAAGTCTACACTGCCCACCTTTAGATTTAATCACCAAAGATGAGAACATCTCCAATTCTGGGAGGTCTGTAACCCACATGTGCTAGAGTGGGTGACCAATCAGAATCAAATGACTTCTTCCTAGGCAGTACTATGAGAAGTGTCTATTGTGATTTGACACGCAAATTAGGGAGGAGGCACAGGAAGTGACACATAAGTGACCCCTTTAAAAGGAGAAGGGTTTCTGGTGAAGAGGGAGGCTGGTGAAGGAGCTCTTCTGGTTAGTGGAGGAGTGCTGGCTGGAATGCTGAGACCTTGGTAAGACTGCTTTCAATATCTTCTTTAGAAGTCCACGTGGTGAGTTTAAAGAATGAATCTTCCTGAACTTCTCTTAAGGAACTTCTTTTAATAGACTCTGTGAATGAAGCTTTGCTTCATTCACCTCTGGGCCTCTGGCCCTCTGACTCTCATCTGGGGGTTAATTAGATCTACCTGGATTAGTTAGAGAATAGAAGTAATTTACCTACTGTTTTAGATTCTTATTTCCTTATTTCCTCTCTCTCTTCTCAATTGTAAATAATCTTTCATAAAAGTCAATTTTTACTTGAGATTATTCTTAATTGAGGATTGATAATTGTTCAGTCCTCTGGCGACCATCTTTTAATATTCAACCAAAAAACCCTTCTCCCCCTTATATTCTCCATATAAGCTGACTGTTCCTTCTAAACCATGTGACCACATGGACTCTTGTCTTTTTTAGTTTTCAGGGTATCCTAGACTTGTTCAAATATTGGCAAATTGCTGAATGAATGCATGATTTTATGCCATGAACTCCATAATCTCTGTAGGAATCATATTATCATTACATTTTAACTTTCATTAAGTGAAAAATGTTCCATTTTTAACCAAACTCTTCTATGTATCCATGGCCACCATAGCTTGCAAGAGACTATGCTATGCATTTCTTCTCCACTTACCTTAGCTTTACTAATTAGATTTAATTCATCATAACAAAGGTTGCCATAATCAGGAAAGAACATGGTTGTGTATAACTGACACGCCATTTGGAATGGAATGGCACAGAGCTGTTATTAATAATAAGTTAAGGAGTCAATTTTTGGCCCAAGGGAAAAAGTCAGGAATATATAGAAAGAGATATATAAATAAAAAGAGAAAAATATGTAAATATGACAAAGAATAACAAAATGTCCAATAAAAATGAAACTAGGAAGAGTGGAATTAATATGAACAATTACAGAGATAGGCTTACCTGGTATTCTTTATTTATATCACTAAACTAAAACAGTGAATTCTGTGAAAGTGAAGGCAGTCATCTATTAAAAAACAGAATAAACAAATATTAAAACCAAAAATCAAAAAAAGAAAACTAAAATAGCTAATAAAGTCTAATCTAAAGCATTAGGGTTCATTCAATGAAATTTTATTATGTTTCTGTATTTTTCAGGTTAATCGAAAATTGGGTTAAGAAATTGAATTCTCTGTCATGAATTGTGGACAACAAAGGTTTAAAACCAATTTTTAAAATTAGTATTCTGGGTTGAAAGATGTTTCTTATCATTTCTTATTGAATACCCAAAAGCAAGATTTTTTTATCAAATGCTACTAATGATACAGCCTTATTCCTTTTTAGATTTTCTAGAACCAGATCAATAAAATGATATATAAAATGTCAACCTATTCAGCCATCATGATAAAGTACTGTCATGTTTTAGTGAATATTTAAGTTGTGGCATAAAATGGATCATAAAAGTTTTGGTCTATTATTTATATGGAGACAGCTTTCCTATCTCATAAACTCTTACTCTGCTTTGAGTGCACTGGGAAGCAGAAAGACCTAAGAGATTTCAGCACTATGAGATATTGAACAAGAGTGCTTATTGATTCAAATGAACTTTCCTAAGTTCCTTCTGGAGCACTTCTGCTCACTTTGGGCCATCCTGATTCTGTTAACATATCGCTTCTCGGGACTGTAACCCAGTATTCGCATCCTGGAATTGTCAATGAAACGCAGCATTACCTCGAGAAGTCACAGATATTGATCATGTCAAATAGAATCTTTTCCACAGGAATCAGTTGCTAAAAAGCCTTTTGGGTTGTGTCATGATTGTTTGCGGCACCCACTCAAGTAGAATGCTTTCACACTAAATAAAGAATAAATAAAAATCATTTCCAGACCAATTATTTTCTTTAAGTTTAAATAAAAATCATTTCCAGACCAATTATTTTCTTTAAGTTTATGTCTCAAATATTCACCTGTTAAATTATAGCATCTTACATGATTGTCCAGTATTCAAGATTATCTATGAAGTTGTCAAATTATCAAGGCATAGCTTTTTAATTATCAAGGCCTGCTATAGTGCACTTCTTGATCACAAACTATGAGTTTAAGTAACTGAAATGAGTAAGCAAACAAAAAAAGGCATAATTTGAAACTTGAAAAATTAAGATATTCTCCACACACAAATTCCAGTCCACTTTCTTCAGTCCACTATCAGGCTTATTTTCAGTAAAGATGGAAGAAGAGAATAATGTTCATTACATAGCCTTGAAGCAAACTTTTTATTGTCTGAAGTTGGTAGTATGGGGCTTTCCACTGTTATCTCTAACCCTGGACTGTGAGACAACTGTAGGGAGTTATTTTCTCATGTGGATGTTATCTTTGAGCTGTCTGGCCTTCACAGGAAGTAGTGGTTCCCAAACTTTTTTGGCCTACCACCCCCTTTCCAGAAAAGATATTACTTAGCGCCCCCTGTCACATACTATCACTGTTCTCTTACAGTTATTCACCCCCCCTCCAAATGCACCTGTGGCCATCACTGCTTCCCCGGATTGCTGTAGCACCCACCAGAGGGCAGTGGTGTCCACTTTGGGAATCATTGACAGGAAGGCTCATTCTTGATTTCTACTTTTCCCCAGGGAAAAACAGGTTTTCTGGACAATGACTTAGTTTATCTCACTTCAAAACTTGTTTTTCTGATAAGTGTCATGAGAATTTAGGCTTTCTAAGATCATAGAGTGAAAAATATACTTCATAGACCTTATTGAATTGCTTGTTGGACAAGTTTTTTTTTATTTTTTTTTTGTATTTCGTGAGGAGAGAAACAAATATTGAAGAGTAATTTTTTTGTCGTTTTTCTTACTAACTTGGATTGAAGTAAAATGAAGTCAAGTTTCAGAGCTTTTATATCCTCAGATTTTCTCTTAAGCAAATACTCTTAAAATATTGTATAATCTATATGCATTTTAATTGGTCTCTTTTGAAAGAGGCAGAAATTATTAATTAAAAAGCTTCTTTTATTCTCACCTTCAATAGGTAGGAAGAAAGCTTTCATTTGTTCATTCATAAGTCTATAAGGAAAGGGAACAGAATAGTTAAAATCTTTAAATTATTTGTCCCCCAAAAAATCGCCTCTGCAGTTCATAAGTCATTATTCCAGTTCCTGATTCAGGGTTTTAAACCTGAATTCATAGAGTGAAGATGACAAATTGGCTTTTTTATTTATTTGTTTGTTTCAATTTATTAATTGTCAGTGGGAGTGGGTACAGAAGCCTGTTGATGTCAAAAAACTTTATCAAGGTTGCTACTAAAGGGATACAAATCTAGAAATCATTTAAACCAGAACAGTTTCTTCCTCCACTATTTTTTAAACTCTTAACTTCTATCTTAGAATCAATACTCTGTATTGGTTCCAAGACTTGCCCAGGGTCACACAACTAGGAAGTATCTGGGCTCAGGTTTGAACCTAAGACCTCCTGCCTAGCCTTCACCCTGTTTTTAAATACCTTCAATACTCATTAACTCATGAAGAGCATATTAAAAGAATTTCTTAAAAGGTAAGATGAAGAACCATCAATTTTCCTCCTCCTCCTCCTCCTCTCTCTCTCTCTCTCTCTCTCTCTCTCTCTCTCTCTC